>NC_085876.1:39581130-39583630 GCF_034702125.1 Engraulis encrasicolus
GCACCTTTAAAATAGACCCCACCTTCTCTAGGTCCCCTGAATATAACTTAATTGTGTTGCAAATTAATTTTCTAAGGTTCCTTTACAAAATATGCCACATTTCATGTGAAGCTGCATAACTTTAAAGTTATATGGGGGGCCGGATAAAATGGCTTCAAGGGCCGCAAACGGCCCTCGAGACATAGGTTCCCCACCCCTGGCTTATTGACTATCATATCAGCTTCCCCTTTACAGGAGCACTGTTCTTCCTGTGGTCAAAGTTTTAACATACAGTAGACATACTGTACATTCTTTTTTCCTTCATTCATTGTTCCCCTTTTTATACAGATTGTTTGTATACAACGAAAAAATACAAAACAAAGCAACACAAAAACAAACTCAAGAGAGGAAATAAAAACCTGTTTTTATTTAAGCTATATGTTATATAACTTCTATAACAGGTTTTTATTTCCTCTTTTGAGTTTGTTTTTGTGTTGCTTTGTTTTGTACTTTTTTCGTTATAATATAGGCTTACGTTGGTCCCATGATTAGGCCTAAGGATAAATGGTATCATGGCACATTTGTTACATTTAACGTGTGTACAACGTACAACATTACCGGTATACATTGGTGTAATTTCAGGTGTGGCTGGTGGGGACATGTCCATACCACTTTTGAGATGAACCTAGCTTGTACACTGTATATGATGCAAAAATAGCGTATACCCGGATTATTTGCCATAAATGTCCCCCATCACTTTCAAAGCCAAACCTACACCTTTGCCGGTATAATGTATGTAACGCAGTTCTTGAATACACCACTAGGTGCTACTTGGACACATCGTCAGTGACGAACCCGAGGGTGTTTCGGTCTTTAATCATCAAACACCCTCACTCGGGCGACCCAGCCGGGGGTGATCAGCCCCCGACTTGTGTCCAAGTGGCCTGCTACTCCAAGGATCCCCCCTCCTGATCCATAGCCATCTAGGCTATATACACCACAAAAAATGTACACAACCCCTTAGTCAACTCCTCTGTTCTGTTGTTTTGTCCTCTCAGGGGCGTTGGAGAATGGCCTGGACGGGGAGCAGGACCAGGAGTCCAGCCTGTCTGGCCCCCAGGACGAGCTGGCTAGCGGAGAGCTGTCGGGCGAGGGAAGCCCCGCGCACAGCAGCAGCAGCAGCAGCGGAGACCCGGAGAACCTCTCCGTGAAGGACAGGGAGGTGACCGGCAGCCATGGTGGGTCATACTACACTGCCTTGGTCTTACCGCGCGGTCACACCGCCGGTGTTGAACGCGTGGAAAGATGCGGAAGTAATTGACTGTATGGGAGAGCAGGTGGCAGAAGCGTTAAAAGCCGCAAAGCGTGTCTAGAGTCAAAAGCGTCAAAAGCCAAGGGCGTCAGAAGTTGAACTTCATCTGAAATATGTAATGAGCGCGGCGGCGGCAGGCGTCAGCCAATGGAATGTTCACATTTTTCTAAACACGAGCTTCGGTTGGTCGAGATTCTTGGTCGAATGCTTCAGGTTGCATCGTTTGCCTCGTTCAACGCCCCTGACCTGTGCTTTCCAGGCAGGAGTCAGCAGCGTTTTAGCTCTTTCAACGGCGGCGGTGTGACATTAGACTCCCATCCATATTACACACAGGATACATATGAAAACTCATCATAAATTAATGTATCTTTTTTTTTTTTTTAAGATTTTTTTTGGTCTTTCTGACAGGCAAAGGCCTGCAAAGGACGCGGGCCGGGAATCAAACCTGGGTCGGCCGCATAGTAGACGAGTGCCCTACCGTTAGGCCACAATAATGCCGAAAGAATTAATGTATCTATGTATCCGTTTACACCTCCTATCCACACTAGTACACCAAATTCAAAATGCATAAAGCAGAGTTAAAAAAAAAAAACGACTGTTGAAGTGGTTAGATCTGAAAACGCCGGCTTCCTTAATGGCAGAGCATTCTGTAAACAATATCAAAATGATAGTGTGGATGCAGACTGTTTTAACCACGGATACATGTATTCATATGTCTCTGACTTAATGTGGTCATGGCCTTAGACTGACAGACTCAAAGATTGTTCGTGTCATGGAATTTGTTCATTAAAGGTAAACAAGTCAACAGTTTTTTTTTTTCTTTTTCTTTTTAAACATTTTTTATGGGATTGGGTCTATTTGACAGGACAGTTTGGGACTAGACAGGGCGTGTTTGGGAGAGAGCAAAGGGGGTAAGATTGGGAAATGACCCAGAGCGGATTCGATCCTGTGTTCCCATGGGCATGCAAGGCCGTTCAGGGACAGGTGCTTCCCAAACTAGAGAACATTTTCAAGTCTACCCAATCCGTTTCACAAGTCAGCTGATGCTTTGTATTTTAATGGCAGGCATCATTACTATAGATTTTCTGGCAGGCATCTAGTCAGGCGCCTCGAGAACCCCTAGTGCCACTTGATGACATATGATGGTGGTGGAGGTTGGAGGTGTGGGATGTGGACTAGATTTATCCACAGTGTTTGGTCAAGTTCCTT
>NC_085876.1:39588630-39591130 GCF_034702125.1 Engraulis encrasicolus
ACTCATATCAGTGTCAGCATCCTGTCATTCCTTTACACTATGTCACATAACCACAGTTTTGAACCAGTAAAAGCAATCACCTTCTTTATGAAAAATATGTGACAATAAACATGAAATAAAAAACCTGAAACGGATGGCAATACAACACATCCTCCAACAGTCCAGATATTGGAGTAGTGAAATGTATTTCTTTTTCATATTGCTGTTGTTGTTGCTGTACTTCCTATTCTTCATATCGCCTTCATTTGTTCACCCTATGGGAAGCTGAATCAGAGGAAAAGTCTACGTGATGCTTGCCAGGTGCATTGCCTTTCGCCTTTTCTAATTTACTGCTTGGCGTTACTTTCGTTCAGGGCCAATTTTAAGGTACACTGGAATTAAGAGACGATCGTGTCCCCCCTCCCCAAAAAAAATAGATGCACAGGAGGGAAATATTTCTCTCGTCAGCAGTTCAGGCCACTGCACGCCGCATGCTCACACATTAATCTTCTCCCACTAACTCAACAGCCATCAGACCATGTAGAGTTTTTTATTCTGTTTCTCTTTCTCTCTCTCTCTCTCTCTCTCTCTCTCTCTCTCTCTCTCTCTCTCTCTCTCTCTCTCTCTCTCTCTCTCTCTCTCTCTCTCTCTCTTTCTCTCCATTTCTCTTTATCTCCAGTTATTCCTCCTTCTCTGCCCCCCATTATCTCCCCCCCCCTCTCTCTCTCTCTCTCTCTCTCTCTCTCTCTCTTTCTCTCTCTCTCTCTTTCTCTTTCTTTCTCTCTCTCTGTCTCTTTCTCTTTCTCTTTCTCTCTCTCTCTCTCTCTCCCTCTCCCTCCCTCTCTCTCTCTCTCTCTCCTTTCTGTGTGCAGGGTGGTAGAAAGATTATTACTGGAGATAGAATTAGCTATCGAAAGGGAGAGAGAGGTAGAAAAAGAGAGGTAGAAAAAGAGCGAGCGAGACGTAGAGAGAGGGAGAGATGGGGAACAGGGAGCAATGATGGGATGATATCTCTTTGCTATCTCATCATGGCTATTTGTAGTCTTTGTAAGGCACAGGCGGAGGGAAGAGAGGTTCGTGGTGGGGGGTGGGGGGTGGGGGTGCTTTGATATAATTGCAGAGATGATATTCACGCTTTTCCAGATGGGGTTTTAGGCCCCCTCTCCCTCCTCATACCACCCCCCATCATCGCCCCACAGATCTCTCTGTGCCATCGCCCTCTCTCCCCCCTGTCTGTCCTCCAGCTAAACATGATGAAGAGAGATACACACTTATTCTTTCCCGTAATGAGCTTTCACTGTTGCCATATCTGATTCTGCTGGAATTATGACTTTTTTTTCTTCCTATAATATGTATTGAGTCATCTGTGAGGGGGGTGTATTGCTTGCGATTATACAGGATTGTGCGCATGAATGAGTCAGTGTGTGCGTGTGTGTGTGTGTCTGTGTCTGTGTCTGTGTGTGTGCGTTCATGTATACTTATGTGTTTTTTTTGCGTATACTGCATGTGCGTGGTGTATACACACGGCTATAAAAGATGGAATTGCAGTCACAGCACATTTGCCGTGAACATCAGTGACTGCCATTAGGGGCTGACATGCAATCTCAAAAACAAACAAATAAATAAATAAATGGGAAAAAAATAAATAAATATGTGAATACAATCAGACAGTGCAGACGCAGTGTGCAGACAGTGCAGATGCCCACTGTGTAGTCCACAGACCCTTAAAAGTCGAGCGTGTCATACAATACCTCTCATCCAACCCCCAACCCCCACCACGCTTCTTTTTGATGAATGCCAAGATCTGAAAATGGGATGTGTCAGAGAAAGGGGGCCCGAAAGAGTGTGAGGAGGGAGAAAGAATGAGAGATGCTGATGGAGAGATGAAGAGCAAGCGGATTGATAGATGAGAAAGGGATGAAAGAAAGAGAGGACAGATGAGGATGGGTGGGGTCGATGTGCTGTGTGAGACGGGAGGGGAGAGAGTGTGGAGAGTCAGTGATAGAGGAAAAAAAGAGAGATGGAGAGACATACACATAGTTAAAGGAAGGGGGGAGAGAGAGAGAGAGAGAGAGAGAGAGAGAGAGAGAGAGAGAGAGAGAGAGAGAGAGAGAGAGAGAGAGAGGAAGAGAGGGACAGGACGGGGGTGAGTGAAGGGTGGGCGGTGATGTTGGTGGTGGTGATGGCAGTAGCAAAGGGATTTCAATGGAAGTGCGCTGGATTAGAAAAATCCCCTGGAACAATACAAAATCATTACAGCTGCCGACGACATCAAAGCTAACACTGATTGAACCACTAAAATCCACCCCCCCGCCCCCAACCTCCCTCCCCCACCCCACCCCCCACCATCTCCCCACACCCCCCCACCCGCCCCTCAATCTAACCCAAGCCAACCCGAGCCATCCAAAAGCCCCTGTTCGCAGGGGGTGCCCCGATCCCCGGCAAAAGCTGGTGTAAAGCGGGCGTGTACGGCGCCGCGCGGGCCCCTTCTCGGCTTGCTGTGATGATCCGATTGGATATG
>NC_085876.1:39596130-39601130 GCF_034702125.1 Engraulis encrasicolus
AAGTGTATGAACGTTTTTGACAGACGTGGTGTGCAAGGCTATATGAGGTTTGGAAGAACCAGTTAAGTCATTGCATCATGTATGAATATTGTGCCAGAGTGCCACAGTGCAAGTGTATGGAAAATGTTTGCATATCATGTAAAGCTTTTGGGATATTGCGGTAGAGTTATGTTACATTCCATCAGTGACAGTGACATGGTGGGTTAAACTTTCTGAATCTTTTTAAAATAAGGCCACCCCTTCATGCACGAATATTTGGCCATAGTGAGATATTTTGGATGACAGCTTAAGAGTTCTGGTTAAAAAATGTTATCCCGATGGAGTGTTTCTCAGGTGGGTTTTCACTTTCTGTCAAGATACCAATTTGGTCTAGTCTCAAATCCATTATTGGTCTGTAGACGTTTCCTCGTTTTTTCTTTATTTGTAATGAGTCAATGTTTACAAGTATTGCAGAATGGCAGAATATTTGATGGTATTTATGGCCAGTAAGATTTTTTTAAAATACATTTTTAGGGGCTTTTTATGCCTTAATTGCAGTGGTGGACAAAGTAAAAGTAAAAGTACTTTTGTGGTGTAGTGTGGAAAAGTTGCCCCCTTGCTAAACTTTTCCCCAAATGTTCCCGACATTGTCCCTACAGAAAACTGACAAACATTTCCCGACACATGCACACACCTACACGCGACACCCGGCAAGTTCATTACACGCGATACCGGTTTAGCGCGTTCTGAGCACATTCATATTTCACTCTCACGTAGCGCTGCACATATTTCTGTACTTACCAGTTTTCATCCACAACATCTCCGCAAGCCGCGAGGTACCCGCTGGTTTTGCTCCATCCAACATTTCCACCAGAAACACCTGTAGTCCCACGCCATAGCACCTACACTGAACGCATCCACTTCCCTGTTGTGTGTCCCGCCATCAATGGTCCCCCGAGAAACCCGAGCTGTGAGAGCTGCAATGTTTTTGTATTTTTTGTTTTGATGACGTGTTTGGTAATTGCGGTTAGGGTTCCAAACTAGTGTTAGGGAAGAGAAAAATATATTTTTGATAACTGGAAATATTTGTAATGTTATTAGGATTATGGTATGGTTAGTTTTGTTATGATTAATGTCTTTATTTTGTTGATTGTTTTGTGCGCCATTCTCCCGCCACTTTGTAATGACGTGACTAATGGGTAGTCCCATAAATAGGCGGCGCTTTTGCCATTCTGGTTAGAGCGGCGCAGGGAGAGCAGCTTGCTGTGAGGCTGAGAGAGAGAACTGGTTTGTGAGCATTTAACCCTTTGAATCCCTGTTGGTTTTGTATTTATTATTTTGAGTTTATCTTTTCAGTTTGAACAACCCTCGTGTTGATTTTTGTTTGTAGCCTTTTTGAAAGTCTTTTGTTTATCACTTTTGAGCACTGTAAATAAACCAGCACTCAGCACAAATCTGCACTTGTCTGTGGTCCGTCTATGTCTCCTTTTACCTTGGTTGCCTAAAAGAGCGCGCATCCCTTTTTGTGAGTTTGGACCGCGAGGTCTCATTCTTCACACGTGGTGGCAGCGGTGGGATTGTGGCGCCCCCTAAAGGCACTGAGAGAAAGGTTGACTAGACGAGCCCAAGTGCATAGTAAAAGTGGCGTATCGGCGGTTGAAAGACACTGGCAGGCTGATGTCCACCCGCCAAGAAGAAGAAGATGGTGGCACAGGAGTTGAAGACCTGGGGCAGGAAGCAGACGGGGAGAAAGAGAGTGACACACCCGACTTCGCATCCATGTTCAAGATGCTCCAGAGGGCCGTGAGCAACCAGGAGAAGGAGGCCATTAAACAGGAGCAGAGATGGAGGAACGTCCAGGTCCAACTCCACACTGTCCACGGTGAACTGGAAGAGATGAGGACAAGAGTTCCCGCTGCAGCTCCGGTGGCCGATCCTGGAGTCGCTTCTGCAACGCCTGCTGTCTCCGCCACGCCTGCTGTCGCCTCCGCTGCGCCCCCTGCTGTCGTCGCCTCCGCTGCGCCCCCTGCTGTCGTCGCCTCCGCTATGCCGCCTGCTGTTGTCGCCTCCACGGCGCCCCTTGCTGTCGTCGCCGCTGCTGCGCCCCCTCCTGCTGCTGTTCCTGTGGTGCCGCCTGCTGCACATCCCGCGACGGTCCCTGCTGGCCTGAGTAGCCAGCCTGCTACGCCGCCAGCCTCCCTGTCGATGCCTGCAGCCCCTCAGCACCCTGTGATGAACCAAGGAGGACCAGCCCCAGCGACCTGGACCCGAGCGTCGGTGCCCAAGATGGAGGAGGGAGATGACGTCGAGCAGTACATGACCACGTTCGAGAGGCTCGCTGCTGCATACCGGTGGGCCCCTGCTGACTGGGCCACGTTCCTGGTGCCCTACCTGACGGGCAAGGCGAGAGCCGCATACGTGGCCATGGATCCTGCAGATGCCAGAGACTACACCAAAGTGAAGGACGCCATCCTAGCCAAGTTCGAGATAAACAACGAGGTCTACCGCCAGAGGTTCCGGGACCCTCGTATCCAGCCTGGTGAGACGCCCCGTGAGTTCTACAACCGGATCAAAGACCTCTACAGCAAGTGGATGAAGCCCACAGAGAAGACTGTGGAGGAGATCGGAGAGACTTTGATTCTGGAGCAGTTCCTGCGCTCGTTGGCTCCTGAGGTGCGAGTGTGGGTCAAGGAGCATGATCCACAGACCGGACAGCGAGCAGCTGAACTGGTGGACGCCTACCTCGCCGCCCGCCAGGGACCAAAGGACTTCCGCTACCAGGGCTTCAGCCAACCTGCAGAGAGGGGTAAGTCTGCGGGCTATGGTACGGGAGTTGGTCCTAGGGGTGGGGGGCAGAGTAGGGGTCAAGGTAGCCGCACACCACCTCACACACCAAGAGCATCTCCACATAGACAACCGGCACCCACTCAGTCAGCACCCACACGCCCTGAGCCATTGTGTCATAATTGTAATAGGCCTGGACATTTTATGCGTAACTGCCCCGAACCACCCCGATCACGTCGTTTTGGCCCCAGGGCGCAGGTCACCACTACTAGTCTGCCCGAACTCCATAACAGAGTGCAAACTGTTGATGTTACTGTTAATGGTAGAGCAGCTAGAGCCCTTTTAGACACAGGAAGCACCCAGACGCTTGTGCAACCCCACCTGGTTGATCAGCCAGGGATGCTGACAGGGGGATGCCTACGGGTGCGATGTGTAAACGGCGACGAGCACCGATACCCCCTAGCTGAAATATGTCTGCGTGTCCATGACCACACATACACTCTCAAAGCCGGAGTAGTGAAGGGCCTCCATCATCCCGTAGTGTTGGGCCAAGATGTTGCAATTTTGCCAGAGCTGGTGCAGTCTACTTCACCCATAAGTATGGTTGTGACCAGATCCCAGACTAAAAGAGTGGCCGATGGTGAAGCAGAGACTCAAAAGCTCTGTGAAATGTTACCCTACTGTAATGATGAGATTGCGCCCCCTGACACACACAGGCCACGCAAGGCCCGGCATCAGCGCCGGCGTGAGAAGCTCATTCGCCAAGTTGAGTCTATGACTAGTGCAGAGCAAGATGTACCCCCCACTGCAGCTCAAGATGTTTGGGATGTGCCCCATGATTTGAAGTTGCTACAAGAGCAAGACGAGTCACTCAAAGAGCTTTACAATAAGGTCACTGAAATTGATGGTGTGAGCACAGGCCAGCCCAAATCCCTCTCTGGGGAATACTATTTTGTTAAAGGCGGTTTGCTGTACCACCAGCCAGAAGGTGGCGGCACTGAGCAGCTCATTATCCCCACTAGCCTGAGACCTAACATTGTCAAACTGGGTCATGACATCCCATGGGCAGGTCACTTGGGCAGTGTGAAGACCCTGCAGAGAATCTCTAGTAGATTTTATTGGCCCGGTTTATACACTGATGTTCACACGCACTGCAAGACATGCCTCACCTGTCAGCTCACCAGCAAACAGAAGGTTAAGCCATACCCCCTACAGCCACTTCCTGTCATTGAAGTCCCCTTCACCAGGATAGCTATGGATATAGTTGGTCCCCTTGAGCGCACACAGACAGGTCACAAATACATTCTCGTTATCTGTGATTATGCTACACGCTATCCCGAAGCCTTTCCACTCCGTAAAGTCACAGCCAGAACCATTGCCCCAGCACTCCTGCAGTTATTCTCCAGGGTAGGGATCCCACAGGAGATTTTAACAGACCAAGGCACTGCCTTCCTCTCGAACACACTTAAGCAGGTCTACAGGTTGTTAGGGATACGGGGTATTAGGACCACTCCCTACCACCCGCAGACAGACGGGCTGGTAGAGAGGTACAACCAGACCCTCAAAAGCATGCTGCGAAAGTTCGTGGGTGCCAATGCCAAGGACTGGGATCGCTGGCTCCCTTACCTCATGTTCGCATACCGTGAGGTACCCCAAGCCTCCACCGGGTTCTCGCCCTTTGAACTGTTGTATGGGAGGCAAGTGCGGGGGCCTCTGGACTTGCTGAGGGATGCATGGGAGTCACCCAGCACCACTACCACCAACGTTCTCACGTACGTCATCGCCATGAGGGAGAAGATGGAGGAGATGGCGAACCTGGTGCGAGAAAACATGGAGAACGCTCAACAGACCCAGTCCAGCTGGTATGACAAGTCCGCCCGACAGCGCACGTTCCAGCCCGGCCAGAAAGTTCTCCTGCTCCTGCCAACAGAGGAGAACAAGCTGCTGGCCAAGTGGCAGGGGCCCTTCACCATCAGCCGGAAGATGGGGCCAGCCACCTACGAGCTGGACATGCCTGGGAGGAGGAAGCCGCAGCAGGTATTCCATATAAACCTGCTCAAAGAATACCATGACAGAGAGCCGCCGGTGAGTGACCAGCTCATGGTGCAAGCTGTGAGAGAGGAGTACGACACCCCTGAGCAGTTTTTCCCCACTGACTGCGCAGCAGGGGAACCAGACTTCTCCCACCTCACCACAGAGCAACAGGAGGAGCTGCGGGCCGTCATCCCGGAGGGCCT
>NC_085876.1:39606130-39608630 GCF_034702125.1 Engraulis encrasicolus
GTGTGTGTGCGTGAGTGTGTGTGCGTGCGTGCATGTGTGTGTGTGTGGGTGCGTGTGCGTGTGTGTCAGTTCATCTCTGCATGGCTGTGTGAGTAGCCTATTGGATTACCTCTTCATGTCAGTGACATGGGGGAGCTCTGGGGTCCCGAAGCGAGGGACACAAACGAAACGGAGTAGATGAAAAGGAGAAGAAAAAAAATCTTATCAGGACACAGAGCTGAAACAGTACTGAAAAGAAGTACTGTGCTTTGTACTTACGGTACTCCCATCTCTCCATTCAATAACCTCTCATGATTTTGATGCTAAGAGTTCCGTTTTTGCTGCTTAAATTCTTCCTGGTAGGGCCCTGCCGTGGACAACCAGTAGGGCACTCGTCTACCATGTGACTGACCCGGGTTCAAATCCCGGCCTGGGTCCTTTGCCGGCCCTTCCCCGTCTCTCTCCCCACTCGCTTCCAGTCACCACCTTCACTGTCTTATCATAAATAAAGTCAAAAAGACCAAAAAAATAAAATTCTTCCTGGTAGGATAATGTTTAGAGCAACGGAAACACATATTCATGTGCTTCTGAAGTGACAATCCGGTGCAACCAGTGCAGGTCCAGACAAATTATGTCAGTTTCTGTTATTTCTTATTCATTTATAGTGCATGATGAGACTAACGTTCTGACTAAGAGTCTTCATCAGAGTCTTCCTATAACAGAAAAAGTGACAGAAAAAGGCATCCGTGTGGCAGAGGATAATATCTATAATGCAAATTTGTTGTCAACAAGGATTCCTACTCCCTAAATGTGTTCTTGGATCTGCGTTTTCTGTGAGGTGCCTGACCCGTGTGTCCTATTTTATAAGCATCACAAATAGGGCTGAACGATTTGAAGAAAAAATTGAAATTGCGATTTCTCTGACAGATATTGCGATTTCCACCACAATTTTTTCCCTTTCTTTAAATCAAGTTTCAGTGCACAGGGCTCTGTTCTCATGCTCCACAACATTTGCTCCGGTTCAAGTGACTGTCTTTGCTAGTGAGTGACCTGTTTCTGATTGGTAGCTGATACAGAGCCGTTCTATCAGAGCTACTGTATCTGTTGCTGATACAAAACATTGTGATTTGACGATCCCAAAATCGGGTTGTCTGAGATCGTGATTTTCAGTCTGTCAATCTTTCAGTCCTTATCACAAATAAACAAATACATGCAGTATGTCATGAAATCTGTTAACATCTGCACAGATTTAGTGTCTATGATGTCTTCTGTATCATGTGTAGGAGTATGTCAGTCCATAGCCTATGTTTTGTGCGTTATACACGTATGTATGAAAGTGTGTGTATAGTAAGTGCGTGTGCGTGTGTATGTGTGTGTGTGCGTGTGTATGCGTGTGCGTGTGTGTGTGTGCGTGTGTATGCGTGTGTGTGTGTTTGTGTGTATGCGTGTGCGTGTGTGTGTGTGCGTGTGTATGCGTGTGTGTGTGTTTGTGTTTGAATGGCATGTGTCAGGTAGTGTTTGCGTTTGTTTTTCTCTGGTGTGATAAAATAAATGAATTGAACAGCAAGCAACACAAAGATAGCACGAGTCAAACTCGAGATTATGCACAACTTCTCAGTCCAACTTTGGCATTCATTGAGTTCAATAAATGTTCAAAAAGGCAATACTTATCACCCTGGTCAGAGAAGAGGAGAAGAGAAAGAATGGAAGAAAAAAAAGGCAGAATGAAAGAAGAAAGGAAAGCAAGAAAGTCAAGAACAAAAAGAAACATGTGAAAAGAGTCAACGTGGCAAAAGCACATTTGATGGTCATTAAGAAGCCTCTCAGATTTAGCAAACCTTCTTTATCAGCTGATCTGCAGCCATTTTTAAAAGCACGACCTCCCCCCCTCCACAGACACACACAAGCACCCCTCTCATCCATCCACCTCAAAAGATCTAGCACCCTCCCTCCCTCCATTCCTCCCCACCCTCCCCCTTCTCTCACCCTTCAGCCCTCCCCTGTGCACATCGAGCACCCACCATCCCTCCCCCTGCACACCCAGACCGGCCTCAGAGAGAGAGAGAGAGAGAGAGAGAGAGAGAGAGAGAGAGAGAGAGAGAGAGACTGAGACTTAATCCACCTTATCTGGCCGCTGTCAACCCTCTCCGACCGGAGGCCTAATCAAGAAGACACCCAGGTCACGCTGGGGGCAGCCAGTTTAGGATGAGGAGGTGGGGGAGGGAGAGAACCACCCCCACTAATGTCATGATGTTATGATCTCATACCGCAATAGGCTGGCAGTCATGGAGGCCGCTAGGGGGGGGGGGGGGAGTGGTACAGATTCTAAGGGCCCAAGCACTGAGAGGGGCCCTTAAGGGGGCCCCAAGCACTGAGAGGACCCCTTAAGGGGGCCCAAAGTTTGAATCTTTCATGGGGCCCAACATTTCTGGCAGCGCCCCTGCTGGCAGTACAGCCAGAGAGTTGGTAGTATAGGTACTATAACTCCACTGATATGTGGATTTGCTACATTTGGCCAGCT
>NC_085876.1:39616130-39618630 GCF_034702125.1 Engraulis encrasicolus
CTCACGATTCGGTTCGTATCACAATCTTTGACTTACGGTTCAATACACCCCACGATTTCTGAAAGGCATTTCATTTGAACCTTGGAAGCACTATCACATTAAATTCAATTCTATCAAATGATTTGGTTGTTTTCTGGACTGAAGGATAACAAAACTTTGAAAGGGCGTATCACGATACTGCCTCCTTACATCACGATACAGTATCGTGACTCTGAGTATCGCGATTTCTCGGTTCGATCCAATATCGTTACAGCCCTACTGGGATCTCAAGTAGTCCAGTCATGACTGGATTGGCACACAGGGCATTCACCCAGTGGACTGTGGATGATTTTGGCCTGACTTTATCCTCAGTCCTCCTGCCACTACAGTAGGCCTATCTAGAAACAGTCAGATATAAATAAAGCACTTGCGGTCAAAATAGCTCATATTAGATGACTATAAATGTTGTTACAGGCTTCGTTGTCTCTCTGAATACCTGGTAAACTGAACCTATAGGTGAAAATGCCCAGCAGCCCAGTAGCCCTGCCTCAAGTCATGTGTGCTGACAGACACTGCTGGCCACTCAGTTTCAAAAAAAAAATTGAGTTGAGTCCTTTCAAAGTGTCCCATGTGGATAGCTGTTCGGTGTTTCTTTTCCAAACGGTTGAAGAATATTGAGCTACAGCAGTAGTTTTTGAACAAACGCTCCCTTGTTCTCATCACAAGCCTCCCAACGTCCCCTTGACCTCATCATAAGCATGCCAATGCCCCCCTTAGTATTAAAAACTTAAATGGACTAATGCCCCCCAACTAATGCCCCCCTAATCTTCTCAATGCCCCCTTATTGCTCCCTAACGCCCCCTGGGGGGCTGTACCGCCCCCGTTGAGAATCACTAAGCTACACCATTTGTGTGGTGATCTGGTGAATAGAGTGAATAAGTACAACATTTAGCCATCACAGTAGCATTACTGTATACCATTCTGACCTCTGATTTGAATTGTTATTAAATCATGAATTGCTATTTGAAAAAGTTTGCAGGATTGTTTTCACTGTAGCCTGTGCAGTGCATGCGGTACAGTACGTACATTCCCTTAAAATAAACATTCAGGCCCTACCGTGGCTGATATGGTTCGGCACACGTCTACTACGCGGCCGACCCCGGGTTCGAGTCCCGGCCCGGGTCCTATGCCGGTCCTACACGTCTCTCTCTCCCAACTCTCTTCCTGTCACCATCTTCACTGTACTATCATAGATAAAGTCAAAAAGACCAAAAAAATATTTTTTTTAAAAAATAATGAAAATAAACATTCTAATTTCACTCATGTGAGTCTCGAAGCTCCCAGAGGTCCAGCAGTAAGGTTACAAGTTGGACCACTTTATAAGATTAAAGTATCTTTGGAAAGAAAACCTGCTGGAGACAAAGTCTTCTAAAAGTTCTGTCTTGGAAACTGCGGGAGACAAGTGTTTCCACTTCGGGCCTCACCCGGCAAGCAGTCCATCATGAGAGATGCTTGTTCAGTTTTCCTCTGGCCCCATGAACAGTGGGGCTAGCAGTAGCAGTAGCAGTAGCAGCAGCAATAGCAGGGCGATTTATGTGCCCAGGCCCGGCTAGGTAATGCATCAGGAAAAATATCGTACAGTGTAGTGCTGCTGGTGTGACTCGCAACTATAAGTCAGTCTAGCTGATGGGGATATGCTCCGTTCTTACACAGGCTCGCACGCACACACGCACGCACGCACGCACGCAGGCCACGCACGCACGCACACACACACACACACACACACCTGTGCACATGCACACACAGGCAGAGACACAAAACACGTAAACACACTCAGGCACATGCACACACATGGGTGCGTGTGCGTGCTCAAGACGCAAACAGAGAAAGTGTGTTACTTTGTGGGTCAGTATGCATTTGTTTGTAAGCGTTGGTATGCAAGTGTAAGCGTTGGTATGCAAGTTTGTGTGTGTCTGTATGCGTGTGTGTGTATGCATGTGTGTGCAAGCATGTGTGTGTGTGTGTTTGTGTGTGTGTGCGGGCATGTGTGTGTGTATGTGTATTTCCGTGCGTGTGTGTGTGTGTGTGTGTTTCTGTGCGTGCGGGCATGTATGTGTGTTTCTGTGTGTGTGTGTGTGTGTGTGTGTGTGTGTGTGTGTGTGTGTGTGTGTGTGTGTGTGTGTGTGTGTGTGTGTGTCTGTGTGTGTGTGTGTGTGTGTCTGTGTGTGTGTGTGTGTGTGTGTGTGTGTGTGTGTGTGTGTGTGTGTGTGTGTGTGTGTGTCCGCCTCTGTCCGGCCTTTTGAAACACACACCGGGCGATTCCTGACATTCCTGCTCTGGCCAGGCTGCTCTGCCACAGGAAGCCAGAGAGGAGATGGAGCTGATAGCACACACACACACACACACTCTCTCTCTCTCTCTCACACACACACACACACACACACACGCACACGCACGCACACACGCACACACACGCGCATAGAGACACACACACACACAGACATATACATACATGCGAATG
>NC_085876.1:39633630-39736130 GCF_034702125.1 Engraulis encrasicolus
CTGTAAAGGTCACTGAGTGTAATACATATATATATATACACACCTGACAGGTGCTAACACACAGGTGCTGATTGAGAGTTGGTGTGGTGAGGTTGACAGCCAGGGGTGGAAGTGATGGAGCAGTGTTGGAGGGTGTGTGTGTGTGTTTGTGTTTGTGTGTGTGTGTGTGAGAGAGAGAGACAGAGAGAGAGAGAGAGAGAGAGAGAGAGAGAGAGAGAGAGAGAGAGAGAGAGATGTAAGTGTGTTGGAGGTGATAGACTACCACATTGTGTGTGCGCGTGTGTGTAGGTGAGAGACTAGCTGCATGGGTCACTTTGGATGAGGATTAGTGCGGAGCTTGGGGTGGGGTAGTTCAGTTCAACTGTGTGTGTGTGTGTGTGTGTGTGTGTGTGTGTGTGTGTGTGTGTGTGTGTGTGTGTGTGTGTGTGTGTGTGTGTGTGTGTGTGTGTGTGTGTGTGTGTGTGTGTGTGTGTGTGTGAGAGAGAGAGGGTTGTTCAATGAAATGACAGGAGCTGGTTATGTGCATCACTGACTATAAGGAAGTGATTATATTCTCACTCTCATATACATACACATTAGGGCTGTAACGATATTGTATCGAACCGAGAAATCGTGATACACAGGATACACATACTGTATCGTGATACAAGGAGGCAGTATCGTGATACGCCCTTTCAAAGTTTTATTACCCATTACTCCAAAACAAACTTGTGATTTGATGTGATAGTGTTTCCAAACTTCAGTGGAGATACATTTCAGAAATCGTGGGGTGTATCCAACCGTAGGTCACAAATCGTGATACGAACCGAATCGTGAGTTGAGTGTATCGTTACAGCCCTAATACACCCTGACACTGTCTATCTAACTCTCCCCATCTCTCACACATCTTTTCTTCCGTACACCTTCTCACTTGTTTTTTCTCTGTCTTTCAATCTGTCTCTTCCTAGTTTTTGTTTCTTTCTCTATTTTTGAAGCTAAATTTAGAAAATTGGATGCATTTTTTTTCTGGCATTGCTGTCCTGTCTCTATGATGTATTTCCATTTGATCAGGAGGAAAGCACGATTTTATGGACCAGGATAGTGTGAGTGATTTTATAGCTTGGTCTTTCTCAGGCACGAACATACACAGACACGAGTGTGCACGCACACACACACACACACACACACAAGCACACGAGAGCACGAGCGCACACAAGCACGCACACGTGCGCACGCATACACACGTACGTTTGCGCACGCACGCACACACACACACTGAATAAACTGAGGAAATTAATCTTGCTCTTCGTTTAAATTATACATACATGCGCACACACACACACACACACACACACACACACACACACACACACACACACACACACACACACACACACACACACACACACACACACACACACATGTATAGGGCCATGATCTCCACGAGTACATGGGAAACAGCCTTCATTAATATTTAGACAGTGGCATGATTGCCTCAAGAATTCGTTATCACTCCTGTTCTGCCTGTTCTAATATCCATTCTCCATATGTTCTATATTACACGTAGTACAAAGTCATAACCGATAGGCTAGTCTTATTTTTTTTAGTGTCTCTCTTTAGCTTTCATACATAAGCTCAACATGTACACACACACACAGGAACGAACACACACACACACACACACACACACACACACACACACACACACACACACACACACACACACACACACACACACACAATTTCACAGACACAGATGCACACAGATGCCTGTGCCCACACTCTCTCCACTCATCATGTCTGAGAGAAAGGAAGAGAGAGAGAGAGAGAGAGAGAGAGAGAGAGACAGATACATAGAAGAGAGAGTTAATGTAATGGGGCATGGAGCATTGCCATGCCTTTCCCTCCCTCCCTCCCCCCCCTCCCTCTCTCTCTCTCTCTCCCTCCTGTTTCTCCCTCTCTCTCTCTCTCTCACCTTATTTCTCTCGCTCTCTCATTCTCATTCTCCCTCTCCCTCTCTCCCTCCGTCCCTCCCTCCTTTATTTTCTATCCTCTCTCCCGCTCTCTCTCTCTCTCTCTCTCTCTCTCTCTCTCTCTCTCTCTCTCTCTCTCTCTCTCGTTCTCTCCCTGTGTGTTTGATGTGTTGTCAGGGGGGGCCATGGGGATGTGCAGGGGGCACAGGTGTGGGGCAGATAGCATGGCACTGACACCTGGGGCGGCCACCGCGTGGCGCTGACACCTGGGGGCGGCCACCGCCGCACGGCACGCCAAAGCAGGGCAGCTGCTGTCAGAGGGGAGCGGGCGGGAGCGGGTCGGGTTGTGCCACCACACGCGGTGGACCAGCTCCGAGCCATAGTGGGCAAGATGCCACTGTGGAGGAAAGACTGGCACAAAGAAAAGAGAGGAATAGAGAGGGAAAGGGAGGAATAAAGAGGTAAAAGCATGCAACAAGGCAACGAAACAAAAGAGATGAGAGGCAGAGTGGCTGGACGAAAAAGTCCTTTGCCGGTCCTTCCCCATCTCTCGCTCCCCGCTCGCTTCCTGTTACCACCTTTGCTGTCCTATCCCAAAATAATAATAATAATAATAATAATAATAATAATAATAATAATAAAAGATTCAATCATAGTTAGTAGCTTGGAACTAGAAGTAACATCACCAAGCTAAAACAACAGCTGGAGGAGAAAAAGAGAAAGGTAAAACTGAAGTTATTTCACTCCAGGGAGGTGTGAAATAAGATTATTTCCAGAAACGGTACGGGTACGGTATCGCTTTAAAGAGGCAACGAGACAAGAAGATAGTGAGACTGAGAGGCTGAAAGGAAAAGAGACAGAACAAGAGAGGAAAGAGGAATAGAGGCAGAGCAGGAAAGAGGAAAAAGGAATAGAGCCAAAGAGGCAGGTGGCCAAAGAGGTGGAAAGACAGGATAGAAAGACTGGGAGGATGAAAAGAAACGAAAGATGTACAAGAATACCGTGTTCACATCTTTTGTGATCAAATTCCAAATGCTATTATTTTTTTCAATGACAGCGCACTGCATAGGAAATGATGTGAAGTAACATTGCAAATTCATGGCATGTCATAGACTTTTTTTTCTATTAAAATGGTAAATGTATAGACCTGAAATTGAAACTTCAATTAATATAGCGAGGTACACTTTTTCTAGCACGCAGTATAGAGAATTTACAAAGATCCATACCGCTTTAGATCTTCTGACATGTACCAGCCCGGTTAGAATATCATAAGTCACCTTGTTACAATTTAACCTTGTCTGTCATTTTATGGCATTACTACACTACACTGCCACCCGTGCTCATTCATATTGCATATATAAGATTATATCACCACCAGTAAGACTTGGATTTACTCCAGAATAATTCTAAAAGCACGTTCCTTTCTTCTCGCATGGAGATATATAACTCAAACATGGCTGAAGACTATGCGCTAGTACTTTTAAACGAACGTGGCCAACGGGTCGTGACCAGTCACTGAGACAAAAAAAAATCAGAAAGAATCAGATGACACATACAGTATGTATTGCGAAAAAAGGAAATGGATTCCACCTGCAGGTGGTGTGAAGCATTTAGTGTGTGTGTGTGTGTGTGTGTGTGTGTGTGTGTGTGTGTGTGTGTGTGTGTGTGTGTGTGTGTGTGTGTGTGTGTGTGTGTGTGTGTGTGTGTGTGTGTGTGTGTGTGTGTGTGTGTAAGAGTGTGTGTGTGTGTGTGTGTGTGTGTGTGTGTAAGAGTGTGTGTGTAAGAGTAAGAAAGAGAAGGCAAAAGGTATTTAAAGAAGGCTTTTCAAATATGTGCAGAGTGCCAGCAACCTGACAGTCATTCTCTTGTGATTAAACACTGCTTATCGCTCTGGATGGCTCCACGGAAGTGAGTGTGTGTGTGTGTGTGTGTGTGTGTGTGTGTGTGTGTGTGTGTGTTTGTGTGTATGTGTGTGTGCGTGTGTGTGCGTGTGTGTGTGTGCGCGCGCGCGTGCACGTGCATGCTTCTATATTTATGCCAGTGCTGCCTGCCACAATGTATTCATTCCCTTAATGCAAACTAACTGCTCAGTATGATTTTTTTTTCATGCATTGTGTAAGAGATCCATCAGGTAGTGTGAGATAGCAGCAGGATCAATAATGCTAAGAGGCTTAAAGTCTACTTAAAGACATAATCACTCACAATCACAAGAGCACACCATTGGCGGGGTAATATGGCTCTCTCTCTCTCTCGCTCTCTCTATATATATACACGTCCCAGGCCCTGGGTAATTATCAGCACAGATTCCCATGAAGCAGTCTGTCGCATTGAACCTTCCCCATCGTCACCACCACTCGTAATCACACATAAGTACAAATTGACAATTGGCCAACGCGTTTAAGACTTAAAACAGTTGTATTATATTCCTAATTGTACATATTAATGGTTCAGTGTATGCGTATTACTGTAGGTTTTTTTTGCACAATAGTCTAACGTTATTCTGTTCTACATTTGGGAATCAAATATTGTAAGAGCGCTATGCTTCCCACAACTGACAGTTCAAGCTCTTTGGTCTGTTGTATTCTCTTCCTTTTCTCCCTCTCTCTGTTCATCAGTTCAATTGGGCATTTGGCACGTTAGCCCACCACAGGACTCGCTCTATCACACTGTACTTTGCTTGATCAGACTTCTCACCCTGGCATGGGGTTGTAAATAAAATGCAGAGCCGTACATAAAGAATGTCTCTGTGTAAATGTTGTTGAGAGTGCCATCTTGTGGTGGAACAGTGGTGGTGAACGGTAGAATGGAGGGTAGTGCAGAGATCGCATTCTGTAGATCGCATAGTGTTGCTGGCGCTCAGTGGCTCTCCTAGCCGGCTTAGCTGCACTGCACACTATTTCAGCAAGCAGTTTTCCTTGTTAGCGTAGTGTGACTCTGGGGGAATAATTCCCAAAAGTAAAGTTTTAACTCACTTTTCCCTCTTTTTCCTTTTCTCGTTTCGCTCCCCTTTCTCTCTCTCTCTCTCTCTCTCTCTCTCTCATTTTATGTCTTTCCTCTCTCATTTTCTACTTTGTGGTCTTTTTGTGTGAGGGGGCAGAAAATCTCCCGAGTCTGTGTTTTCTTTTCTGCTCTGTTGAGTCAGAAACTCGTTGACTGATCCAAATATTTGCATTGATTCACAGGGAGAAGGAGAGAGAGAGAGAGAGAGAGAGAGAGAGAGGGAGAGAGGATAGAAAATGAGGGAGGGAGGGACAGAGGGAGAATGAGAATGAGAGAGCGAGAGAAATAAGGTGGGAGAGAGATGGAGGGAAAATATGACCGAGAAGGCGGAAAAAGAGAGAGAGTGGAAAAGACGGCAGTGTGGAGAGAGGGATGCTTTTTGTTTACTCATTTCTTTGTCTTCTTTGCACTGAGCCTTGCCAAAGCAAACCCCTTTTTGAGCCAAATGCTCTTGGTCCTCTGCCAGGATTTAAATAGCCTTGTTACAAGAACAGAAAAATAAGTTAAATGGCTGTTTTTCTAATAGTCCCGAATGCACACAAGCCACACAATCATTGGAATATATTCATTTTGTAGAAGAATTTGTTGTTGTTTTTATTGTCCCAATCAACAAAAACGTCTGGCAAAAGAAATGCATACAGCAGTGCACAGAATTCCATAGATTGCCATCAGGAAATTAAAGTGTTTGCTTTTTTTGTGATTTTTTTGTTCAGTGTCAGAGGGTTGGTACCCTGCCTATGCATGCCCATGAACATCCACATTCAGAAAGCTCATCAGCGCAAAAAAAAACCTTACCCACCACTTTCATCCCTTTGACAAAACTCGGTCTCTTAACACCTTCTATTTTTCTTCAAGTCATAAGTGAACCTTATTTTTCATTGTCCAAGTCGCCAATTAAACACTGTCCTAATTCTAGCGTTTAGTGCCAGCAATATCATGGCTTTGGGTGTTATCGCGCCCGCCAGACTTTTGTAAATAGTCATATTAAAAAACTTTAATCCCCTCAATGGAAGATGAAGAGCAGACGGAGAGTCTGTCATGTAAAAGAGATAAA
This sequence comes from Engraulis encrasicolus, assembly GCF_034702125.1. Taxonomy (NCBI): domain Eukaryota; kingdom Metazoa; phylum Chordata; class Actinopteri; order Clupeiformes; family Engraulidae; genus Engraulis; species Engraulis encrasicolus. Next base: position 39,639,637 of record NC_085876.1, read on the forward strand.
TGTTATCTGCGGCACAAAGCTTTCTGTCTCCCTCCTTCCCCCCTCTCTCTCTCTCTCTTTTTTACCCACTAATGAGTTTGTTCTTTAGGACTGCTGTGGAATGTTTCATCCGTGGAGCTTCACTGCTCTGATAAAAACACACAGGACTACTTTTATCCGAGATGGCCATTTCTCTGGATGGAGTAAACACAGTCTATAGCACTTTACTGGAACAGGTCTCTCGTTTTGTTTTTGTCTGCGCTTGACAGCATTCACTTCAAAGAAGTACATAGTGCTGCTGGAAAACGTAAACAGACCTTATGTAGTGTACGCGCTCAGTCACTTTGCTCGCTTGTAATTATGAAAAGCTGAAACGTGTGGCACCGTCGACGCAAAAAAAAACATAAACTAGTTAAATAAATTGAATCGTGTGATCCTGACTTGAAGGTTGGAAAGGCGCGTTGTTTTATAATGCGCCGCTGTCACATTGCGTAGAAATAATTGTGCCTTAGACACAGTTGTCATTCTTTTTTTTTCTTTTGGCTCGCTGCCCTGTAAATAACACAAGAGTGATCAATGCATCCACTGTGTGTTTTAATGAAAACAAATATAAAAGCCTTTTAGAACAGCAAAACAATGATGTCAGTTTTGAAATGGAATTTAAAAAATGGGTTGGTAATTTATCAAACTAATAATATCATTGTGTTTTATTAGGTGCATTGTGCTATATACATGTACAATAGTTCATGGGTTTGAATACACATCTGCAAAGCCTAGATAATAAAATGAAACAAAATGCATTCTCTTGACAGTGTGAATTTTACAGTACATAAGAATAGCATGGAGGCTAGATTTTTTTTTGTTTATCCATTTAGAACACATCATGTCACTTTTTTTATATTCGCAAATAAATACAGCATTTACTGACGTGATCCTCTTTAGCCTCACCCTCATCCACTACCTTCATATACATGTACATCTACAAATACAGGAAATTCACAAAGTGCATACATGTGTATACAAAATGAGTAATGTAGTATGTGTCTTAGAAGCCTGCATACTGTCCATTACACTTGTATTTTTATTGCTCACAAAATTTCGGTCGTTCAGACCTTTTTGTCTCCTACTTTGAACCAGTGGTTACATCCAACGCACCGGTTCAAATTGAATTGTGCAAAAGCATCCTATGGGTGAATTTAACTAAATATGAAATGTGGGTATCTATAAATACACGTCATTCTTAGAGGTAGACATACTATCTAAGTGTATAGAAATACACAATATTGTAATGCAGCAGGTATTTAATTAAAGGGACACTGTGTGAGATTTTTAGTTTTTTATTTCCAGAATTCATGCTGCCCATTCACTAATGTTACCTTTTTCATGAATACTTACCACCACCATCAAATTCTAAGTATTCATTATGACTGGAAAAATTGCACTTTTCATACATGAAAAGGGGGATCTTCTCCATGGTCCGCCATTTTGAATTTCCAGCTGCAAAAATGACTGTACTTGGACCATACTAGAAAATATTTGTTTATTACTTAGTAAACTTTCATGTAAAGATCAAATTTGGGAATAGGCAGCCCAGTTTCAATGAGCAGCATAGTTGCAGTACCTTTTTTGACCATTTCCTGCACAGTGTCCCTTTAAATCTATTTTCCATCTTGGAGTAGGCTTCACTTTTGAATACTTCGATTATGAGGGTGCTGGCCAAAATGCTCAACTCAGTTTTTCAAGAAAGAGGCTGCACATTGCAAAATAGTGTCTTTTTATTGCACTTTTGTAATAATTTGACTAAATCTTCAATGTGTGTGTTTTGTTCCCCCTAGGTGCCCAGCTGTGGTGCACCACCACCAAGCCCCTGGTGGAGGGGGAGGTGTTGCAGGCCTGCCCCCTGGACGCCTCCCTGCAGCCCCTCTCCCCAGGCGGAGGAGGAGGAGGGGGCCCAGCCTCTGCCCTCACCCCGGCCCAGGCGTCAGCCCTCACCCCCGCCGGAGAGGGCATGTACCCCGCACGCCTCCTGGACTCCATCCAGCTGCTTCCCCAGCAGGCCGCCATGGCTGCCATCCTCCCCAACGCCATCGTCAACAGTGAGTGCTTTTTAATACGTATATATTTTTAGGGCTATATTTCAGGGTGTGTTTGAGACTCTTGTGTGCTACACTGTTTGATTCACCTTGTGCCCTGATGAAGGCCCTGTAGTGGGCCGAAACATGTTGGCAGTGGCAGTATTTTTAATTATTTAAGTCAGGGGTGTCAAACTCAGGCCCGGGGGCCAAATCTGGCCCGCGGAGTCACTTTATTTGGCCCGCGAGATCATTTCAAATGTGTATTACAGTTGACCCTCATACATCATTAATGTACAGTTTACCAAGACTTGAACATGAAATTTGGTGTTTCTCAGAAGTATGAGCAGGCCCAGGCCAATGACGCAGCTGACAGTGTGTGTGAAATTGAACTATGAGTAAGTGCGTGCCTGCAGGATTTTAGTCCATTTATTACAAATAAATCTTGAGTTCGGCCCTCGACTTCGTTCCATATTTTGATTTTGGCCCTCGGTCAATTTGAGTTTGACACCCCTGATTTAAGTTCATACATGAACTAGCCTCTACAATAAAGCGGTTTTATCTAAGAAGAGTGCCTTGGCGTCCTGCCTTTAAAAAATATATTTTTTGGGCTTTTTGACTTTATTATGACTTTTATGACTCTTTATGGTGATAGGAAAGAGTTAGACCGGAAACGAATGGGAGTAGAGAGTGATGGGGGAAAGGTTGGGATATGACCAAGGCTGGACTCAAACACATTGCAGGCCCATGGGCACTGCGCCACAGCACTCCTGTCAAGAGTGAATGTCCACTCCACTCACCTCCGGAGACCTGGGTTCGATTCCGGCCTCCCTGTCTTCCCTGTCTCCCCCCCCCACCTCAAATTTCCAGTCTCTCTCCCTGTGCTATCTGAATCATAAAGATGTAAAAGACAAACAATCAATAAATAAATAAATAAAAACCTGCCAGCCTGTCATGGTGCCGTCGACCTGAAAGAGTTATGGCTGCATTAGTCTGAGCAGCAAGAGTGTAACCCCCCCCCCCTTTCTGCTGGAAATAGTGCAGACACAGTTATTGGTGTGTTGGTTTGCCCCGTACTTGCAGGGAAGCCAACAGGGAGGGAGGGTGGATGGGACACATGGGTCAGTTGTCTCGGGCTCAGGGAGAGGGGGTCCAAGTCCCAATTACATTGTATATATTAGCTGTGGGGGGTCAGATGATTTTGTCCAAGGCTCGGCCAAAGCTGTCAGAGGCCCTGAATACTCATGCTCACCAAGACCACCCCTAACCACCCGCCATAATCCAGACACATCATAGACTCCCCTCTGTTTCATTTGTGGAGTCACAGATCCATACCACTGACCACTGACGGTATGCTGAATGATGGGAGTGTTTTTGTTTTTGTAGTTTATTTATTTATTTTTAATCAGGGAAGTGTGTGTGTCAGGGAGCCATCTTACTCTGGGCCTCGTGCATGTTTAGCGAGGATAAGGGAGTTATCCGGGGCTTCCTGCTGACCTATAGTCTCTACAGAAATTAAATATTTACACACGCTGATTTTGTGTTTTATGCCCCCCCTATCCCCCCACCCCCACCCCTAATCGCAACAACGCTTATGTGATTTATTTTAAACAACAAGAGCGTCGGGGCCGGCCACAGTCTTTTTTGATGAGGGTCTCGTCGCGGTCAGGTCACCTTGGCATGCTCACGTGCCGCTGCCAAACCAGCGCTAAATTAAAGATGGCTGACATGGTTTGGCGGCGTGCCCAAAATATCCCCTGGCACAACACCAAAAAAATGAGTGGGGGAGCTCATCACCCCTGACTGGGGGTGGTTTTGCTGATGAGTGCCGTGCCGTGATTTGTGTTAGTATGTGAAAATTGAAGATAAGTTCAGCTAAATTTTTTTAAAGCAACAGCAAGTCGTTTTTCGTGCTTTTTGTTGCCCGACAGGTTAGAACAGAGAGGCTCTCATACGGAGAGTCAGTCTGTTCCTTTGAAAAGTAATTCCAATTATAGTTGGCCATGGACGTAGGGAAACAAATTGAAATGTGAACTTCCCCTGTTTTGAGAAATTTTGGCACTTTCAGACCAAGTGTACTTTTAAATAAAACTTGTTTAATCCCCAGGGACCCGGCGTTATTACACATTTTAGTCTAGAAGAAATATGTTCTCCATTTATTTTCATATAATAATATTCATATTATATTCATAATATGTTCTCCATTTATTTTCATTTTTTTTAATTATTAGAGGTCAGTTCTGTAGTTGTTGATGATAGAACTATCAAATTAGTACATACATTGTAAATTTAGTATGTGCAATAATATATTGATTGCAAATTTACAGTAGTACATACCGTACGTATATCGAATGTGAATTAAATTAGTATGTATATTGACAGTACATTTAGTACGTACGTTATGTACGTATACGTATATGTACGTATGTATGTACGTATGTCCATTTAGTAGTACAGTATCAGAGAGAGTAGAGAGAGAGGTTCCATTGGCCCATTGTTGTAGGAGTATTATGACACGCCCCTTTAGGCAGACCAGAACCTGGTCACGTTAGGTGCCCATAGAAACCTGTTACATTGGCATATCTGTATATACTTAAAGAATCTCTGGTACAGTATACTGATTGCTTGCGTTCCTCTTCTGCTCTCCACAGAGGACATCTTCCCCTGCAAGGCGTGTGGCATCTGGTTCCGCAGCGAGAGGAACCTGCAGGCCCACCTCATGTACTACTGTAGCGGGCGCCTGAGGGAGGCAGACACCACCACCACCACCACCACCATGCTGGGACTGACCAGCGCGGAGCAGCACAGGACCAGTAGCAAGAGCACAGGCAGCCATGTTGGCCCCCGGCCCTGCCCTTTCCCACAGTGCACCATGAGCTTCACCGGCACACACGCCCTGGAGATGCACCTGCTCACACACAACAGTGAGTTATAATGTGATAATGACACACATTCACAACAACACATATCACAGTAATATTCATGGAATCAATAACATGAAATGACCTCTAATTCTAACTGCACTTGAGTTAACTCAGACTGCAAAATAAAAATATCAAACACACAGTAATATTAATGGAATTAAGAAAGTGAAGCTACTTTTAATGCTGCCTTTAATGCACATTATGAGCATGACCTAAATTAGAGGTTTTGATCCAGTGATCCACAGTTGTTTTTAACCATTTGTTGACAATAGCAATAGCAAAAATAGGTTAGTGATTTAAAAAAAAAAAAAAAGAAATCCATTAATAGCAGCCATTTCAATAGAAGTATTTGGATGTTTTCCACAGAGAGAGTAGAGAGAGAGAGATTCCATTGGCCCATTGTTTCCGGGTTCCACTATTGCAAGGGGGGGGATCCCCCTTTAGGCAGACCTAAGGACTGTTCTATTCATTGTAGGAGTATTATGACACGCCCCTTTAGGCAGACCGGAACCTGATCACGTTAGGTGCCCATAGCAACCTATTACATTGGCATATCTCTATATACTTAAAGAATCTCTGTTTTCCAGGTGCTCGGGCAGAGGACTCGATGTCCGGCGGCGTGGGCGGTCTGAAGTGCACCATCTGCAGCCACACGGCCGACACACTGACGAGCCTCCAGCAGCACATCCTGTCTCACCTGGCACAGGTGGGCGCCCGCTGCGAGCACTGCAACTTCTGCTTCCAGACGCCCGCCGAGCTGGCCCGCCACCAGGACATGCACGGCCACGGCGGCCCCGTCAAGGTGCCCCGCGACGGGGACGCCGCCCACCGCCTCTTGTCCTCCTCCTCCTCCTCCTCCAGCACGGTGAGCCCACAGGCGGGCCACAAACCAGAGAACCCCTTCCGGAAGGAGTCTCGCCAGAGCCCGGGTCGTAGCAAGGGGACCGGCGGCGGTGGCGGTGGTGGTGTTGGAGTGGAGTCCGTTGGTGGCATGGAGCGCGAACAATCCACCATGACGGAGAGCCACGCGGGAAGCCACCAGGCCAGCTTCTCCTACACCCGGGTCAAGTCGGAGCCCTCCAGCCCCCGCCAGGCCTCGTCCCCGGTGCAGCCCAACATCACGCCGGCCTTCCCGTCCATGGGGCCCTTCATGGGGCCGCCGCCGCCGCACGTCCCCTTCCCGCAAGACCTGGCCGGCGCTCCGCAGGCCTCCGAGATCCTGGCCAAGATGTCGGAGCTGGTGCACCGCAGGTTGCGCCACGGTGGTGGTGGCAACGGTACGGGTGTCAACGGCGGTGGTGGTGGCAACACCGGCGGCGGCGGCTACCCTCCCATGGTGTACAGCAACCTGGTGCCCAAGGGCGCCACCTGCTTCGAGTGCAACATCTCCTTCAGCAACCTGGACAACTACCTGGTGCACAAGAAGCACTACTGCAACAGCCGCTGGCAGCAGCAGATGGCCAAGCAGCAGCAGCAGCAGCACCACGAGTACAGTAGCCTCCTGGACCAGGTGGCGGCCGCCGCAGCAGCAGCAGCAGCAGCAGCCGGCGCCGGCACGGACGCCGCCGGGAGCCCCAGGAACGGGAGCAGTCTGGTGGGCATGCTCAGCAGCGCCGGCCACCCGCCCGAGCTCAAAGCTCCTCACCACCACCACCAGCAGCAGCAGCATCAGCACCAGGTGTTGGAACCGGGCCGCTTGCCCTCGTCCGTGTTTGATCCGTTCCAGGTCGGGGTCGTCGGTGGCGGTGGCGTCGGCAAGCTGCCGGACGACCTTTCGCCTCAGGGTAAAAAGGCCTCCACTCCCACCACCACCAGCATCGCACCAGAGGAGATCAGGCAGAACGGGATCCAGGGGTCCGACATGAAGAGCCCGGTGTCGCCCGTGAAGAGTGAGCTGCACCCCGGCATCAGCAGCACCACGTGCGACGCCTGCAACATCACCTTCAGCCGCCACGAGACGTACATGGTGCACAAGCAGTACTACTGCGCCACCCGCCACGACCCGCCCATGAAGCGCGCCAACGCCATGAAGGGGCCCGGCGGCGCCCAGAAGGCCGTGCGGGCGCGCAAGCGGAGAAAGGCGTACGAGATCAATGCCGCCGGCGCCGATCAGGACCACCACCACCACATGATGCCGCCGCACATGGCCATGCCGCCCCCGCCTTTCCTGGGCATCCCCGCGCTCGGCAACCCTTGCCTCACCCCCCAGCAGGCCATGGAGACGTTCCGCGATCAGTTCCACATGCGCTACAGCCTGTACCACCCGAGCATGGTCCCCAAGCACCCGGAGGCGTCCCTCACCGTCGCCAAGTCGGCCCTGGTGTCCAAGTGCAACGCCGTCGTCTCCAGCAGCAGGGAGGATCTGGACGCCCCCATAGACCTGAGTAAGAAGTGTCTCCCCCCACCTCCACCTCCGCCGCCACCACCAACACAGTTCAACAAGCTCTCACAGCAGTCCCCCACCAGCCTCATGGACTACCACGAGTGCTCGGTGTGCAAGATCAGCTTCAACAAGGTGCAGGACTACCTCGCCCACAAGCAGAACTTCTGTCCCGGCGCCTCGGTGGACAGCAAACTGCTGCTGGACATCAAGAAGGAGGGCGGCAACCACCAGTCAGCGGTCAGCCCCAGCAGGAGCCTGGAGGTCACGTACAACAACAACAAAGCCGGGTCACCCGAGATCGCAGCTCCTCAAAACGCCCGCGTCCAGGCTGCGAAAGGCGTCAGCCATCAGAACGCTGCTGACGGGAACGAGATCGCACCGACGGCGACGAAGGAGGACTCTAAGGACACATCGCTCGTGTCCACCGGCGGATATCCGGGGACGGTGAAAAAGATGCGGCCGGACGAACAGATCTGGCCCTATTACGAAATCAAAGCCGCCGACTACCCCTCCGGCATGCTGATGATGCCCAGCGACCAGAGGGAGCCGCACAGGAAGAGCCCGAACGAAGGCAGCGAGGGGGAGCCGAAAGACCAGCCGGCTCCAGCTCCAACACCGGTCCCTGGCCGGGACCAGACCCAGAGCCCTACTAAGAATAACAACGACAACAAGACGCTAGACATGAATGGCTACCACAAGTCCGAGGAGGAGAAACCATCCGAGGATTCCGAGAAGCGAAACGGCTCGCCATCAAGAGAGGAGCCATCCACTACATCTGAGCCAGAGAGTCCTGTCCGTCCCGGGGACACCGCGGCGGCGTCTCCCCCGCCTCTCGCGCCATCCAAGACGGAGGAGGTGGCGCTGCCGGTGACCCCAGGGGCGAAGAGGGGGGCCAACGGGTCCATCTCCTCGGGCAATGTGAAGTACTGTCGCCCCTGTGACATCCAGTTCAACAACCTGTCCAATTTTATCACGCACAAGAAATTCTACTGCTCGTCTCACACGGCTGAGCATGTGAAATGACTTTCGGGAGCGGTGACTTGTGACACCCCCACCTAACCCCCACTCCCCCTTCCGCACTCCCCTCCCTCCCTCCCTCTCTCCCCACAACTGGTTTACATGGAATACAGCTGATGGACAATCAACCGAAGCATCTCTTGTTCAATAAGTTAAAAAACAAACAAACAAAAACAATGAAATGAAGTGAAAAAAATAATCACGTTTGTTGAAAGAGTATTTTGCGTGTACTTTTTTTTCCTCTTGCTTTTTTGTGATGTATTTATTTATTTGAAGAATGTTTCCAGTATTAAATTCTCATACGATGAGGTTTCTATAAGAGATCTTTGTAACGTCATCATATCCCACAGGCAAATACTGTACGTTATTCAGAATGGAAACTGTAATTGAATCGCGTGTGCACAGATCTTTCCACAGAAAGTCGACACAGGTTTGCTCTATTTTTACAGCAAAAAATTCTGGTAATATATATCTTTCATTTGGGAATGATAATGAATACTTGATATTATGCTTAACAAAGAATTTCTCTACTTTTGTGACTGTTCTAGTTCATGTTGTTAATTTAAACTTGAAAAGGGGTTTTGCTTGCGCGAGACTCGTTAATATACATGTATGTGTGTTTTGCTGATTCGTCAATCTTTTTTGTAAATCGTTGCTTTCAATGCAATACTTTTATGAAGATGAACAATTTATAAGGCAGTATTCAACAAGGACTGACTCCGGTTGTTCTGAGGAGCCCTTGGCAAAAAGTTGACATTGGGGGGTAAAAAGAAACTTTACTAGTACTGTTAAAATCAGTGGGTTCTTGTACGGAAGAGGTGTTTTTTTGTGATGAATTGAAGGTCCTTAAAATGCAGGAGAAAACTATGTTGTTGATAATGTGTTGCTATGCATGTTCATGTATGGAATGAAATTCCAGAAATGTTGGACATTTTCTTAAATTTTATTTTATTATATTTTATTTTATTTGTCATGTGGTGTCCAAATTAAAGATCTGATCTCAGGACAGTGTTGTCATCGTGTTTTGTTTCCTGCCACACAAATCATCACAAATGTGCTTGTACCTTCTCTGCTTCAAGACTTCAATAGCGTTCAAGGTATTTGCCAGTGATGACTTAGTACCAATGTGTCAATGTGGTTCAGCATAAGGGAGAATTCCTGCCAATTTCAACATGCAGTTTTATTGCTCGTGCTACCCTTGATATGTCAATACCCGACATTGCAGCATATTTTCATTTAGTCCACCTTTCCCTTTTTGTTAAAAAATAAAGAAATAAATAAAAACCCATCTTAATATGATATAAATATCATCCCAGACGTCAGCAGACACATTACAACACAGCAATAACTTTTGAGAGGATATCTGGAGAATGTTAACATGCTTTATATAACATTTTCACAGCAAAATGCAAAGAATGGCCTGGATCTTGGAAAGAGCTGTACAAAAAGGAAGCCTCCTTTAAAAAGGGTGTGCTGCTCCATCTAGTGGCGGATTGACTCTGCGATCGAGTGACACATCTATGGGACTCCACTTTCAGTAATGTGATGTACGGTAAAATACATACAAAGAAACACTTGTTGTATGTATAGAGAATACATGTGTAAATATATATGTATAGAGGGAAAAAAAGTATTTTTATGCGCTGTATATATTTTATTTTTTAATGCATTTTGGTTATATTTAGCGAAATGATAAAACAAAACAAACACAAATTATCTTCAGGAAAGGCTCTCAATTTCTTTTTTCATCTCCTGCAAAAAAGAACACATTTAGTAATAATTAACATTTAACATTACCAAAGTGCATTCCCGTGGTTAATTTTGAAATATTCAGTCCTTGAAGTGTCAACATTTAACACTTAACACATTTACCATATGGAATGTAGAGCTTACTTGGTAATAAACACACACTCACACACACACACTTTACGGGGTTATTCAACATGTGTGCTGATTGTTTGGCATGAGCATACCTTGATGAGTTCAGTTTTGTTGTATTCTTTGCGGTGCCGGTAGATACACTGGCTCAGGAGGGCGTACACTTTCTCCAATTGGAAGACTTCATATTCTGCTGTCTTTGACACGACAGTCTTAAGTAAATCCTACAAGGACAAACAAACAGACAAACAAACAAAAACAGCAAACAACTCTTCATGAGTGCCTGCAACTTTAGCAGTGAAGTGACCGACCGTCCCCCACCCTCCCACCCTGTATAACTACAAAATCCAAATCAGGCAACAACAAAAAAATCACTGTTGCTGCTCCCGCCAGTTTATTGTACCTGACCCTCCCAGACCATGTAAGGGTTGAAATTTTTTGTAAAGTAAAAATGGGGCAGCAACAACGCGCAGAATCTTTCTTTTTTTTCCCTTCACAATTACAGTACGTCTAGTCCAGCACCACATCCAACTTCATTGGATGTGCCTGCACTCCAAATAGTGCTTGAAAATTACCACGACGCCCTGAACCACGGCCCCCGTAAAAAAAAAAAAACTAAGATAGCAAAATTGGTGAATAAAACGCCTATAACTGCTGATAAAAACTGCTCATATCATGTTATTATAACAATGGGGTGTTAATAAACAAATATCAGGTTAATGGTGCTAATTGGCGATTTTCGCGATGTCGTAAGGAGCGGAGTTTCACAATGATGTCGCCCCTCGCGGGTGCCAACCCGGGAAATTCTCCGGCTGGCCCGCTACTAGGACCGCCCCTGTGAGAGGGGCCCGGAGGGCGCTGGTGGGGGCCTGTGTACAAGGGTGCCGGAACGAGTTTTAACCCCTGAGCGCAGAGCCTATATTATAATCTTACTGCCACCAAAATTGTAATGGCAATGTCTTAATCTGTTACTTAAGCCTCTTTGTAATGTCATAGCAATGTTGTTACGATGTATTTGAGTATTTTCAGCAAATTGTGAATAGGCCCGCCAGCCACCCCATCTGAAGTAAGAGGTTACTGTAGTGCTGCATTTGTTTCTTCATTCTTTATTTCCGAACAACGTTACTGCTGCTACACTCCACTCAATTCGTCTACAGTAAAAGTTGAGAAAGCCTCATTTAGGGAGCCAAAAAGTGGGGATGCAAATGCACCAGTGGTGTAGTCTACGTAGAACGCAGGTATACGGAGTATACCCACTTCTAAATTTCAGGGATTTCAGTATACCCACTTAAAATTGATTGATCCATTGTTTTGAATAGCACAAATATATACAGTATAGCCACTTCAAAAAAAATCAGTATACCCACCATAAAAAAGTACACTACACCACTGAAATGCACCACTGGACCCCCCTTTCCGGCACCTATGCGGCTGTGCAAAGTACCTTCAGGCTGTCGTGGTTGACCACCAGCTGAGGCGGCTTCTTGGCCAGCAGCTCCATGGCCTTGTCGATGTCGATGAGCTGGTGCTGCTGGGCCATCAGGCGACTTCGCTTCTCAGCCTCGTCCTCCTCCTCCAGCTTCCTCTTCTCTGAGAGCACAAATACACACGCACATTACAATACAATGAGTGCACCCCTTTAAAAAAAATAACATTTTGAACAATATTTCATTAACACACGAGTTATGTCAAAATAAATAAATACATAATGGGAAAAAAAGTACAGTATATATAACTTTTAATGCTCTGTTGAAAACCATGATGCAAAGTTACAAGTTTCGAGTCAGTTGTAAAGAGCTGAAAGTGGTATTTTTTCAAATTAGAGGCATCTTAATTATAATAATTAGCAAGGATGAAATCAATGAAATTAATGAAATCATGACCCATTAGCAACAACAGCGTGTATGTTCATAGCACAATATCACAACTATAAGGTTGACTCAAAGTGGTCTCAAATACACACACATACACTAGAATAAATGTCATCATGTGTGTGTCTGTGTAGATTTGTATGAGTGTGTGTGTGCGCATGCGTGTGTATGTCTAAGTAGCCTATGTCCGTCTATGTACATGCCTGCGGAGACACTGACGAAGGCAACAGTCGAAACGTTTGTCTACACTTCTGCTGCTATGTAAATAATAAAAAAATTAAAAGAGGAAAAGAAGAACCCCAGTGTGATCCACTTTTTCACCTTCCATGCCTGTGTATGTGCCCAGTGCATGTGTGTGCATGTGCGCATGTGTCGGCTCAAACAGCTATATCGATGACTTACGTTTGGGCTTTGCAGTGTTGGGTGAGTCTCGGGTATTCTTTGCAGTTTTGGGCGAGTCTCGGGTATTCTTAGGACCATGACCTACATATGACAGAGACCAGGAGAGAGCAAGGGCGAAACCACATTCAAATTCAAGTATTTTTAAAAATGACAGAGATAAGGAGAGAGCAAGGGCGAAACCACATTCAAAAAGTATTTCAAAACACATCACATGGTGAAGGAAAGAGATGTCACAACAAAAATGGTTTGCAACGCAATGTATTGAAAGCGCTGAGCTGTAAAGCCATTAAAAAATTGAAAGTTCGCTGCCTATGAGATCGTCATTTGTATAATGTATACAGAGTACCGGTATCCAAGTCAATCCATGAAGCCAAATAATTTCTGGAAATTACATGGCTATTACTTTATTTTGTGGAAATAACATTATAAATTGCCATACAAGTGCCACCTTATCAGCGAGCCATAATGTACAGTGTTATCAACAAACCTCTCTTCTCTCTGGCTTCCTTAATGAGTTGACACTTCCTCTGAAGACCCTCCTCCAGATCTGATTTGATGATGCCATGCACCGTATCCCTCAGGGCACACGCACGATGACGAATCTGACGGTCTGAGACACAACAACAATACCAATACATTTAAGACTTGGCAATGCAAAACAAATGAATAATAATAGGTCATGTCAATGTATTCAAAATTATAATGTATACAAATGAAGTGCACTTGAAGCATGTATATTGTCAATGCAATGAAATGGTTGCAATGAACTGTTATTGTGCTTGTGTGCATATTGTGTAGGGCTGCTTGATTATGAGAAAAATCAATATCATGATTATTTCAGTCAATACTGATATCGCCTTTTTTTAGACGATATTTATTTTAAAGACAAATCATTTTGCTAAACAATTTGAAATCTTCCCTCCCTTCAGCAGTGTGAGTGGAGGGCCATAGAGAAACACACAGTGGTGTTCTGCATGAGTGTTGTGTAGCAAGTCTGCTCTGTGCTCGCAATGGCTCAAGTGGAGGAGAATGCATTGCGCTTGGCATAACCTACCTTTTGGCAGAATATGACAAAAATGACAAATGACAAAGTATATGACAGTAAATGACAAAAATATTGTTTCAACTCGATATTAGGGTGGGAGACGTGACGCCTTGTTTTTTCGTAACATTGGTTAAAAACCTACAAAACTGTTATTTTTCCTTTAAAAAACAAATGTCAATGAAAGAAGATGTGGTACATTATGTTTCATATTAGTCTTAGATGAGAAGAAACACTTTTGTTAAGATTTATGTAAAGGTTTATATGTTAAATATCCTGCGGTGTGACTGTAACATTAATGAAACCTGGAATATAATATATAAATAAATTAACCAACAACATTTTGAATAATGTATGAAGCATTTGGCATGATTGCATAAATATTAACTTTATATTAAGATATGTGAATGTGGAAAAAACTCAAGACAGTAATATTAACTACAAGTTCAATTTCGTAACACAAATTGCGTCCTGTGGGGTGACATGTATGTCAATGCTTGTGAATGGGCAGCTGCAAGGCCAACTACAAGGGTCTTAAAGACTGGCTCCTAACTAGTCACTACCTCAGTTATTGGAGAGTGCTGTGGAAGTTTAAGGTGACTCTAAACCTCTTAATATGTCTTCATATTGCAATCTTTCTGTCACGCAATGCTTAGGTTCATTTTATGGTGTCCTGTGGTGTGACTGCTCTTATAGGAGGAAAACAAGTTTTTTTATGAATGAAAACACATATTAAGATTAAACACAATATCATTATTAAGGTAGCATGAGCTCAGATGTCAGTCATGTAAACAAAAGGATTAAAATGGCCATAATGCAGTGAATTCCCTGTGGTGTGACTCCATTTTCCTGCGGTGTGACATGCCTATGCAATGTGTTGATGCAGGACACATTTTCCCAAAAATGGCAAAAATAAGGTGAAATTCCACAGACCACTAAGTGCTTTATTTTTTTCTATTTTTTTCTCATTTTTATCCATCACTTTTTTCAGGAATTTGAAAAACTTTTTATTTTTTTTGCGTTACGCCCTTAAACGTCAACCACCCACTATACAATTTGATATTGTTTGACAGCAATATTATATGTATTAAGTTCATTATGTATAACTGTTTAACTTAAACACTTAGGGTTTTCTTTTGCCTTAAGACATGTCAAAGTTTTTATCTTTTACCTGACATGTTTCGACGGTGTTACTTGCCGTCTTCATCAGAGGGTCACTGTGATGTTGATGAGTCACGTGACTAAGAGGACAACTCTAACAGCAGGAGGTGTGACCAACCTGTCATTATTGGCAGGGAGGTCACACCTCCACAACAACATCAGCTGTTTTTTCTTAAAAGCACGTCACTCATCAACATCACAGTGACCCTCTGATGAAGACAGAAGTAACACCGTCGAAACATGTCAGGTAAAAGATAAACACTTTTACATGTCTTAAGGCAAAAGAAAACCCTAAGTGTTTAAGTTGACAGCAATATTGACATGCACAGCCCTAATTGTGCTTTTGAGCAATTTTGTGGTTGTGTGCATGGTCTCGTGTGCATTTGTGTGTATGAATGTAAATGGCTTGTAGAAAAAACGCACTCACAACTGTAACTCTTGTTTTTTATTTTATTTTAGTGGGTTAGCATGACAGATGTTTCAGCCTAATCCTTCTTCAGTGTCTTCTGCAGAGGCTTGGACCGAAAAGTCTGTCTGTCATGCTACCACACTTAAAAATAAAAGACAGCAATTAAAGTTGAGAATACAGCTTTTTCTACAAGAAATTTATAAATCTGTTCGATGCCACCCGACCTTGTTAAAAACAGTTTGGAGTTTCTTAGAAAAAAAAACCTGAAGGTAAAAGGCAACGTTATCTGGGTAAGAGGTACAGTAGCCTGGTCCTGACCATCCCATAATACTACCATTTCATTTTGTATTCATGGTCTGGAGGTTGTTTGATCTGACGCGATTGCAGGAAGCAGGACAGGACATTTTCGGAAAAATCAGGATAAGTTGTGCAAACATGTCTGACGTCTATCTTTGGCAATGTAGGACCGTTTAACAGACATGTCTGACAGAACATCCTACCGTAGGATAAAATGACAATGTAGGACCGTTTGTCAGAACACTGGCCAAATCCTACCGCTCAACATCGCTCCACAGAAAACTTGGCGGAACTACGTAGGATGATGCGCAAGGCTTGCCTGGTTAACACCAGACCTAATCACAAGTGAGACTGTCTTTCAGATCGAAACGATTCTGTAGAACTAAAGGCAGTATGGGAGTTCCCAGGCTAGCGCAAGCCTAGGTAAGAGGTGGTTTAGTACCGTATGGGTCGTTGTCTGGGTTGTACTCCAGGGCGTTGTTCCAGATGAGGTCCACGTCCTCCAGGTAATCCTTGATGGTCAGGTAACTCTGCTGGTCAATCTTGGCCAGCATGGTGGACAGGTCCATTGGCCGCCGCACAACAGAGTGGTAGTCTGGCACCTGTGGCACATTACATTACATTACATTACATTACATTAGTTCACAACATTACATTACATTACATTACATTACACTGGGCCGCCGCACAACAGAGTGGTAGTCTGGCACCTGTGGCACATTACACTACATTACATTAATTCTCTATATTACATTGCTGCCCTGCAAAACAAGAACGCACTAACTCAAAAATGGTCGAAATTGAGTTTAGATCGGAAATGGGCATTTAACTACGTCCCTTGTCAACATCGTCCCGTTTTAGAGAGAAATCATGTTGAAAGCGCAAAAATTATGTTACGTCGTACAAAACAAAAACGCAGTAAGTCGGTGAGTTACTGCTGCACTTTCCAATGGGAATGGTTTGGGAGTAGACAGTAATACTAGCCAAGAACGCAGTAACTCCTGCAGTAACTACATTTTGTGGCAGAAATACCAGCCAAGAACGCAGTAACTCAAAACACTCATAAATGTTGTTTTTTTTCGGGATTTTTTTGTGTGCATTTAATTTCTATCCTAAAAAAGTATTACAAGGAAGTGTCACCACCACTTTACCGACAACACAGTTTGCCAAAATCTGAGTTACTGCGTTCTTGTTTTGTAGGGCAGATTGCATTACACTTAGCTGACGCTTTTATCCAAAGTGACTTACAGTCATTCACAGGTATTGGTATATAGTCCCTGGAGCAATGTGGGGTTAGGTGCCTTGCTCAAAGGCACTTCAGCCATGGATGTAGCAGGTGTAGGGAGAGGTAAAGGTGAGACTCAAACCTGCAGCCCTCTGGGGCAGCCGTGGCTCAGTGGTTAGAGCACTGGGTTGGCAACCCAAGGGTTCCCGGTTCAATGCCCAACCGGACCACAGCTGAAGTGCCCTTGAGCAAGGCACCTAACCCCACACTGCTCCCCGGGCGCCGCTCAGCAGGCAGCCCACTGCTACGGACTAGTGTATGTACTTCAATGTGATTCACTAGTCCAAATGGGATAAAGTGCAGAGAAAGAATTTCCCCTAGGGGACCAAAATTGGCTCCAATTGACTCCGATTGGCATTACTTCTTCTGAACGTAATGGTAGGCACATATAGGAGGCGAAGCAAGCGAAGCGAAGAGAGGCAAAATCCAACCGTCATCAGGTCGTCGCGGCGAATCAAATGGAATGGAACAGTTATGTTGTTGATTTGATTGGGCCGCGGCAGGCGAATTCGCTCTTCATTTGCATAACATTAAACTTTCTTTAATAATTTCGCTTCGCTTCGCTCCTGTTCGCTTGCTTTCGCTTGCCATCGCCTCTCTCATAGGAATGAATGGCAAAGTTCGCAAATTCGTGTGTGTGTGTCCCTACCGTAAGACTACTGCCCTAACCATTAGGTGTGGCCAAGATGTCAAAAGTAACAGTAGATGTAAAAACAAAGTGCTGCAGCTTCCTTCCAACACAGCTGACTTTACCAAGTAACTGGAGGCCCAAAAAATCCTCAGATGTAATGGCTGCCGTTGCCATGGCGTCATCAAAGAGGGTAGATTAATAAAGAGGATTCAAACCCCGCCTACTCAATGCAAAAGAGTGTGCTCAAATTGGGTCGTGTAGGTGCCCAACGCGTTCCGCCTGCCTGATCCGTTCCCTTATGACTTTCACGTTTTAAATGTTTATTTTGCAGCCGCCAGAACATTAACACAAAGAGATATGTTATATATTTATATTATATCTTTTCTTTATATCGTTGTTTTACATCAAACGCGTTTGTCGCTGTAAATAATAGAATATTGTGTTCTGAATAGTCAGTTGGTTAGCTGACCAGTTGGTGACCTTATTAGCGTTTCTGTAACGGTTATATATTATTATAAAACAGACAGTTTAAAACGCAAACTTCCTCCTGCAAAATAAACACTTAAAACGAGAAAGTTAAAAATTAACGGAACAAATCAGGCAATTTCTCTTCCGTATACGTCATACTGCGCATGTGCAGTGTGCAAAGGCAGGATCAGGCAGGCAGAACCCGTTGGGCACCGACAGGTCTCCTGAGGGGGTGTTGTCCCCGCCTTCTTCTTCTCTTTTTGAGGTGTTTGCACAAGAAGTGTGCTACCGCCATCTACAGCGCTAATTGGACATTTATTCTCAACCTCAATACTCAGAAGGTCTCCTAACCGAAGGTCTCCTAAAGGGGTGATCACCCGACATCACATGGATACCGGAAAAGAACTAGAATGAAGTATCTCTCTCTGTAAGATCTCTGGCGTGGTACTTACCTGCTCCTTGTCGACGGGCTTGGTGAAGGCCTTGAAGCGGCGGTCCTGGAGGAGGCGGTCGGTGAGGCTGCGCAGGAAGAGCCGCAGGTCCCTCAGCGCGTCCTCCTCCTCACGCTCCAGAAGCTGACGCTCCGCCTCCGACAGCTTACGGGGCGGAGGGGGCGGGGCTATGGGCAACACCTCCATGGCCTGCAGGACTGAGCACGGGAGAGAGAGAGGCAGAGAGAAGGAGGGAGAGAGAGAAGGAAAGAAGGAGGGAGAGAGAGAGGCAGAGAGAAGGAGGGAGAGAGAGAAGGAGAGAAGGAGAGAAGGAGAGAGAGCGGGATAGAATGAGGGATAGAGGAAGAGAGAAGGAGAGAGAGATGGAGAGAGAAGGAGAGAATGAGGGAGAGTGAAGGAGGGAGTGTATTAAAGTCAAAGTAGTTAGGGAGGATGACCGTGCGGACACACCGCCGGCGTTGAACGCGTGGAAAGATGCAGAAGTAATTGACTTTGTATGGGAGAGGAGGCGGCAGAAGTTTGAGAGGCGAGGGCTTCAAAAGCGTCAAAAGCCGAGGGCGTCAAAAGTTGAACTTTATCTTAAAATATGTAATGAGCTCGGCAGCAGCAGGCATCAGCCAATGGAATGTTAAAATTTTTCTAAACACGAGCTTCGGTTGGTCGAGATTCCCGGCCGAACGCTTCAGGATGAATCGTTTGCCGCGTTCAACGCCCCTGACCAGTGCTTTCCAGGCAGGAGTCAGCAGCATTGTGGCTCTTTCAACGCCCGCGGTGTGATCGCGGCATGACAGGAGAGGGAGAGAACAGGAGAGAGAGGGAGAGAGTGGTATGGCGTCAAAGTAGCTTCTCCTACCCTTTCCTGTTGCTTGTGCAATTCAAAGGTAATCTTCTCATGTGCAATTGGAATGTTGAATGACACTGCAGGCCAAATTTGGCCCCTGGGCCTTAGTTTGACACTGTAGACCAGTCATCTAATGCCTCCCAACGCCCTCTTGACCTCATCATAAGCCTGTCAACGCCCCCCCTTAGTATTACAAAATAAAATAGACTAATGCCCCCCCCCGCCCCTTTAAGCTGTATCCTTCTCAACACCCCCCTGGGCCCCCCTAATGCTCCATGTTAAGAAACACTACAGTAGATTTCCAAAAGGGAAACATGGACGACTGATTTGACGACTGATATGGGCCACCCCCCATACTAGCACAGTGCCCTTGACGGTGCCCTTGACATACCCAGTACCCAGTTTTCAACAAAACATGTGCATTTTCTTTTATCTGAGGCCTTTGAAATCTTATCTGTATCGCAGACATTATCACCAATCTTACTCAAAGCGATTGATTGCATCAGGCACATGAACTATGTGTGATCGCAAAAGGTCACATTTACATACTACTGTACCGTTTGTCAGCATAACGTCCCCATGCACGACATCTCATGTAATAAAAAAGAATGACAGTTAGTGTGGGTGCTTTGAGTACGGCTGAGGCTTCACTAGAAGTTTTAAGTCAAAGACATTACAGCATTCAACAAAATAATAACTCATTCTTTTCAATAGGGCGTTCAAGGGGAAGGACACTACTGAGAGGGGGCGGGGCTTAATTGCCAGTGGGGGGCATTCGTCTATTTCATTCTTAAATACTAAGGGGCGTCGTTGGCAGGCTTATGATGAGGTCAAGAGGTTGTTGGGGGGCTTACGATGAGGTCCAGGGGACGTTTATAATTAAAAAAAAAGTTGAGAACCACTGATTAGCACCCTCGTCCCATTTCAGTGGAGTGGACCCACTGCATCCAGTGTGGCCCACATGCAGGGGTGTAGTGGGCGTGGTACGCGGGGTTACGCAGTCCACCCACTTCTCCTGAGTTGAGATTTTAAAAAGAAAAATTCTGTCCCTATTTGAATACAAAAAGGGGGTTGACATGATAAGTTCCCTAATTAATTGATGACCTCACAAATCGCGTACCCCCACTTTAAAAATCCCCACTACGCCATTGCCCACATGTGATGAGGATACTCACGAGCTTCTCTCTTGGCCACTGGGCCCTTGGCTGCCTGGTTGAGTAGGAGGTCTTCGAAGAACTTCCTCCTCTCCTGGGCAGAGGGAGGGCTCAGGTACTGCACCTCCCCCAGCTCCTCCTGGAACAGGCCCTGCAGCTGAGGCACAACACAGAACACCATTACATTACATTACATTACATTATATTACATTACACTGAGGCACAACACAGTACACCATTACATTACATTACATTACATTACATTACACTAACACTTTATAATCATGGATCCATAAAAAGCATTACAAAGGCTTAGTAAATACTTAATAATAGACAAAACATTAACTTAAAAAAAAATATATAGACTGTTTTATTCATGCCTTATAAAATATCTACAAATAATTGTTCAACATTTCACAAACTTTTTCACAGAATACTGTATGTTTTATTCATTTTCAAAATTGTAAATATTTGACAAATAAAACATATTGACATAACATAGCAGCCCTGTTGGGCAGCCCCGGTCTAGTGGTTGATGGAGTTGGTCTTGGGATCAGAGGGTTACAGGTTCGAATCCCACCTAGCCAGCAGGTAATGGCTGAAGTGCCCTTGGGCAAGGCACCTAAATCCACATTGCTTCAGGGACTGCAACTACTTAAGTGTAAGTAACCATACGTTGTTTTGCATACAATCACCTGCTAAGTGTAATGCAATGTTTTAAAAAAAGTAATTGAAACAATACTCCATCCTCCAACAGTACTCCCAATTGTGCTCGCAACGGTTTTCTTTAATGTTAACTTTTTTGCTTGTTTCATCCTAACAATGTGATTGTCTTGATTTAGAAGCAAAAACACAACTGGCCATTTGAACACCTTTGCACAAAATTATAAAAACAGCTTTTAACATTTTTATGACTACCAACGTTCAAAGATATGCACACTTAACGATGCCTCCTTAAATTTTACAGCCACATTACCGTAATCAGAGTCTAAGTAGCCAGGCCTTGGTCGTAGCTCAAAAACGGCTTTTATTACCTATGGAGGACCCCCGGTAATTCAGAATAATTATGGAGAACGTCTGAGTTCTTAGTCCTGTGCGAATGTTACCTGATTCTTACCATCTGATATGCTTTGGGGTAGTGAGGCATGGGAACGCCCCCGCGTGACGTAGCCGAACGCAGCCAGATGATGTGAATCAGGTTAGTGCGAATGTGCCATGTCCGCGATTTGTGAGGTAATAATTCCGCCACGAATTACCTACTGTATTTCGGCGCAACACAGACGTCCTGGGGTAATTTCACATTGGCGCGCCGTCTGCACCCCCTTGTAATGTCTGTGCAATGTCTGTGAATTCAGTAAATAACAGACGTTTATTTATCCCTTCCGAATGCGCCCCGAAAAATCACGGAGGTCCAGGGGTAATTGGGAATTACCAGGGGTCCATGGGTGATATTTATCCCTTATTATACGGCACTCTAGAATGTTGCAAGAGCTCCCATTCACTTTCAATGGGCGGACCCAACGTTCGGTGGTCACTACTTTTCTGTAATGCCCACCTAATAATACCCGCTGCCAATGGCAACGAGTTTGGTCACTTCAGAGATCACTCCGCAAGTAGATCGGTCATATCTTCACTGATATGTCTTGCCTTCTGATTTTTAGCAGTATGACAGCAGTGCGATTAACGCACGCTGCTGGTGGCCCACTGATGCTCCGGTAACCAACCACTTCTCAAACGTCTCAAGACGAAGTGCAACAACACTAGAAGTCTCATTCAGCGATTAATTTTAAGTTATGTCATCCTGACAAAGTTACAGTAATAGCCTAATAACAAAAAAGGCAGAGTGGTAGCCCATCAGGATTCATCAGCAACATCTCATGCCCGAGTGTTGCCGTTCCAAGAAAGCAAACTGTCACTGTCCGCCGGCCGCTGTCGTGACCTATTTTATGAACACTGTTTTTGTTTTTTATTATTTTTTTGTTTGTTTTTACAAGTGAGGAGTTTGTTGACAGTTTCCTTAAGGGTGTAGCCTGTAGGTTAGAAGTTGCCTCCTCCAGCCAACCATCCGGGCTTAAGGCCAACTGTAGCCTACAGTACTGTTACGCTGAGGACCCAGGTTCCACTCCAGCCTGGGATCATTTCCCAACCCTGCCCCATCTCTCTCTCTCTCTCTCTCTCTCTCTCTCTCTCTCTCTCTCTCTCTCTCTCTCTCTCTCTCTCTAAAAAATCCTGTCCACCTCTTCAGCTGTCCTGTCATAATAAAGGCACACACACAAACGCACACACACACAACTTTTTTTTTTTTAAATCCCAGGCGGTTACCTCTTCATCGAGCTGGCTGTGGTTGAGGTTGGTGGTGGCCAGCAGCAGGATGGGGGAGAAGGGGGGGACGGCCTGCAGCTGGCTGAGGAAGGTGGTCCTGAAGACGGCCGACACCGTGTCCCAGCACTGCTCGATCAGGGGCACGTACAGGAGGCTGGGGGCCGTCCTCTTAGCCTCGCAGAAGATCTACGCCACCAGGACACCAGGACACACAAAGACAAGTCAAGTCAGCAAGTCAAGTCAGCTTTTATTGTCACTTCCATCATATGCACAAGACATACAAAGAAAAATGAAATTACGTTTTCTCTCTATGCCATGCCAGGACAAGACATACATAAAACTGACATTTTTCAGACTGACATAAAGTGCAAGACAGGACAGGTAACAGTGATGGACTGGTAACAATGTTCAATAATGAATAATAAATACAGTACAAATGAACATTTAACATTCAACATTTAACATTCCACAGAGGAGCAGGGATGGGCTAAATGGATACATTAGTTATAATCCAGTGCCACATATTCCAAAATACTTGGGTTTACCTGTCCAATTTAGACAGGTGACTGACTGGTTTAATGATCACCTGGATTCATTGGACAGGTGAAACAAGGTCATTAGAGCATGTGGCCCTAGATTGTAGCAAATTAATACATTTTGCCAATCACAACAGAGGAGATCGAGTAGAGTGGAGATCTTTTGTTAATATCAAAGGAAGTTGAGGCGTATAGCAGCTTACATACAGCACATGAGAGACATACTATACATGGCAAGACAAAACAAGATACACAAAATATTCATTTCAAGAGAGATATGAATGCTGCTGTGAAATGGCTGAGATACAAATGAACAAACAAATTAATGAAATGACTCTAAATGTGAGCTTTTGTCATGTTTCACACCATCTTTGTGCAGAGCCTATATTATAGCATGTAACGACCAAGTCTTTACAGAGTTTTTAAAAAAAATAAAAATGTGGGTATGTTAGAGCTGAATGAAAACATTCTAATGCCAGATGAGGAGCCTAGCTTTCAAGTCCAACTTCGGAGGCTGGGATATTTCGGCTTTTATAGGCTGAGGGCACCTTCTCCCAAATTGGACTTAAGCATTCAGCAGGGATTTTTTGCAGGTGCCTTAGGCTTAAATGGGTTAATGTCAAGCACTGCATGCAACTATCTCCAGGCGACCCTACCTGGCAGCAGGCCTGCTCGGCGGAGGTGGTGCAGTCCCCAAACAGCGAGGCCATGTCCAGGGTGTAGACGGTGAACTTCTCCAGGGCGTGCAGCAGGGCCGGGGCCAGGTGGGTGGTCTGGCCCGAGCCAGGACGACCAGACAGAAGCAGCCGCGGCCGGTGGGAGGTGGGGTAGATCGCCGCGCTCCTGGAGGGAGGGGCGTCGGAAAGGTATGTCAGCTTTGGTTAGAGTAGTGTTTCTCAATGGGGGCGGTACAGCAAGGGGCATTGGGGAGCCTTAGGGGGGCGTTGAGAAGGATACAACTGAGTGGGTGCGGTGCTTAGTTGCCATTGAATGGCATTAGTCCATTTCATTTTTTAATACTAAGGGGGGCGTTGTCAGGCTTATGGTGAGGTCAAGGGGGCGTTGGAAGGCTTCTGATGAGGCCAAGGGGGGCGTTTGTTCAAAAAAGGTTGAGAACCACTGGGTTAGAGTGTTGATGGAAGGTTGAAGGTTTGAACCCCCAAGCCATCAACCCATGGCTGAAGTGCCCTTGAGCAAAGCAGGCAACTAACATTGAAAACCAGTTACTGGTGGGAGTTGTGAACTCCACGTTGAAGATCGAACTGGCTGTGCATAGGAGCTTCATACCTTTGAACGCAATCTATCTCACCTCATGGTTTGGAGGAAGGAGCCTTTCTCTGGGACCTTCCTGTAGATGGTCCCGCTGGAGGTCCCCTCCCCCTCATCCGCATACAGCAAATCATCATCCAAGATGGCAGAGGTGAGATCTGAAACAGAAATAGGGCCTACATTAAATGGATAAATAAGGTGCTGTTTCCACGTAGCAGGATATTTTTAAATCTCCTACTTAGGTGGAAACACAACATGTGGATTAAAAAACTCCAGTTTAACATGTGCATTTTAGCCCCCTAGATGGAATATTTTTAAAACTGGATTTTTGATATGTGGATTTTAAATCTCTTGGAGACGGAAGGCCAAAACCAATACGTTTAAAAAAAAAAACAGGCTACGTGGAAACAGCTTCTAAGTCAAGTCAAGTCAATTCGGCTTGTAACATTGTTACTAATACAGTGTAGTGTGGTGTAGCGATTGCAGTGACTGACCGGTGTTCCTCCTCTTCTTGATGCCCTGCTCGGTGTGTGGGAAGAGCGTCTGCAGGATGTCCAGGAGGGCGTCCAGCGTGGAGGCCAGCAGCGGCTGCACGGCAGGCAGGAGTGCGCGCGCCGGCGAGGAGCTGGAGCGCTGGGAGGCGGGCACCAGCTTGCGCATGGCCGCCACGAAGTCGCAGCTGCGCATGGCGATGGAGGAGGTGTCCAGGACCAGCTTCTCGGGCGAGGCGTAGATCTGCGGGTAGCGGCGGCGCAGCGCACACAGCACGGCCTCCGCGCACACCGCCTTGATGTCCGCGCCGCAGTAGCCTATGATGTGCACACGGAACAGAATGAAACACATGCGTGTGTCGCATGCACGCACGCATACACGCACGCAACACACACACACAAAAGAGAATAGTCCACGAACACACACACACACACACACACACACACAAAATCCAAGCTCGATCAAATTGATCACACACACACACACACACACACACACACACACACACACACACACACACACACACACACACACACACACACACACACACACACACACACACACACACAAACAGACATCCACATCCTTCAATTGGAGGCAGCCCAACACACTAAAGTCTTACCAACACATTTGTCTGCCAGCTCCTCAAGAAAAGCGTCTGATGGTGTGGGTTTCCACTGTTTGGTGTGAATCTTTAGGATATTCTTCCGAGCCTTCATCAGAGCACAACATCATAGCATGAAAAAGAACATACAGTCAGACATTCGAACAGTGCTTGTCACCATTTTCCTCAAAATGTGTGAGTTATGCCAATAGTTCCTTTTGTTTTGTATCTTTACGCATATGACTGAGCTGACAATAAATCTCACTGACATATCTTTAAGCAATGATGCACAGAGCAGCTTTTGAAATAGTAGTGTTTCGTGTTGATAAAAGTGTTAACGCTCCGAACATCATCTTATTGTTTCGTTGCCCATCACAATTGTGCAAAAAGTGGGGCAGCCATGGCCTAGTCTAGTGGTTAGGGAGTTGGTCTTTCAATCTGGAGGTTGTAGGTTTGTATCCCACCTGACCTCTCCCTACACCTCCTTCCCTGGAGCAAGGCACCTAACACCACATTGCTTCAGGGCCTGTAACCGATACCCTAAAGAACAATAACTGTAAATCGCCTTGGATTTTTAAAAAAAAGCATCAGCTAAGTGTAATGTAATGTAATGTAATGAAATGTAAAAAGTTTCCCTGTGCACCATCACCTTTACAGAGATTCGTGCTGAACTAGGTGAGCCCAAATGATAAAATGACAGTAAAATGAGATGGGAGGCAACAGTCAGCTCACCTCTCTGTCCGGCAGACCAAAGAGGAACTCCCTGTCAAAGCGCCCGGGTCTCCGGAGTGCCGGGTCGATGGCGTCCAGCCTGTTGGTGGCGCCGATCACCACAATCTCTCCGCGGCTGTCCAGCCCGTCCATCAAGGCCAGCAGGGTGGACACAATGGAGCTGCGAGTGGGGTAAGGGATGTGGGTGTGGGTGTGATGGCAAAGGAAGAAGGGATCAGAGACAACGGTGTTGACAGAAGCCGTGTGTCAGTCTGGCTCTGGGCTCTAGGGGCTTCCAAATGGGTCCTGATGATTGAGTCTCTATACTATGTGGTCAGGACAGCTATGGACTAATGGTTCCACTTCCTCTTCACTCCATGACTGAAGTAGCCTGATAATCATCGACTTTCAAATCTCTTCGAGACTTGGTCTGACCAAGAGCATAACAATTAGCATTTCCCAAACGGCATGGTTGACCCGCCTCCCTTGGTTTGCTAATGGTTGTTTGCTTCCCGATAAAGTGGGAGGAGTTCCCGATTTTTCGGGAGCTCAGAAAGTACTTGCATTGCTCTTGACCTGACTATGGCTGAAGTGCCCTTGAGCAAGGCACCTAATCTCATACTGCTCCAGGGATTGTAACCACTACTTAAAATAACTGTAAGTCGCTTTGGATGAAAGCGCAAAATGCAATGTTATGTAATGTACAGTTAGTTCTCAACAGAGACAGTAGCCAACAGTATCAGCCACAGTTGCAGAGCAATAAAAAAAGAGAGTAGCTAGCCCTGCATGGTCCTGACTAAGATTAGACCGATATATATGTATCGGTATCGGGACGATATTTGCATTTTTTAAGTGTATCGATACGCAATATTTATTATTTTATGTCATTCTGTTTTTTTTTTTTAAACCAAGACACTTTATTTTTTATTACTTGATTGTTAGACATTACTTGATTGTTAGAGTGGGTGTTTAAATGTTACAAGTTCTACCTCAATTTGATAATGTTAAAGGAATGTTTCTTTTTAACTTGAGACCTGAAATATTTGTAATTTTTTAACCCATATCGGCCCCAAATATCGTTTATCGGAAATCGGGTATCGGCCAAGGGTGATGAAAAAAAAATCGGTATTGCATCGGCCATTAAAAAACCTGTATCGGTCGACCCCTAGTCCTGACATATCGTGGCTAATGAGAAATGAGAAATAGACTGAAGTTCAATGGCACTCCATTTGTCACCTAGCAAATTTGAGGTGTCAAAAGGAAAAGTAGTTGTAAATTCATGGTTTAAGACCAACATTACTACATGATATTACATAGTTGTAACACCACTTTTTGGTCGCGTTGGTTTGTCTGTTTGTCAGCAGGATAACTCAAAAAGTTATGGACGGATTTGGATGAAACTTTGTGGAGTTGTTGGAAATGACCAAAGGAACAAGTGACTACATTCTAATGGTGATCCGGATCACGGTCCATAACCAGGACCTTTTTAAGGATTCTTCACCATTGCGGAATAGGGTGAATTTTGACGTTCAAGTTTCTAACTCCACAAAAAGAAGGCATAAAGACTTACAAAAATAGGGTGTAACAAACATAGTCAAATGTTCTATCAAACAGCTTACTTGGTGGAGGTCTGCACTCTCTGAGTGCATTTCTAGTTTACTTCAACTTTTGTTTGAAATCTCTTGAGTTTGGTCGTTTTTCTAATGGCCAGGTGAACGAACACCTGCTGAGAGAAGGGATAAAGTGGCCAGGCCGTGCCCTTCAGCGTTGCTACTAGTCAGGTCAAGAGAAATGCAAGTACTTTCTGAGCTCCCGAAAAATCGGGAACTCCTCCCAATTTGTTGGGAAGCTAACAACCATTAGCAAACCAAGGGAGATGGGTCAACCATGCTGTTTGGGAAATGTTCATTGTTATGCTCTTGGTCAGACCAAGTCTTGAAGAGATTTGAAAGTCGATGATAATCTGGCTAGGGATAAAGTAGTACACAATCCTTTTGAGGCTACATAGATGGTCTCACCTGTGTATCTGATCTTGGCGACTGGATCGAACAGGAGCCAGGCCATCGATCTCATCAAAGAAGATGATGGACGGCCTCATCTGGTGAGCCTGCAAATGAATCGAAATATTCCACTATCAACTGTCAGAGCAGGCGAGCTAATAACACACACACACACACACACACACACACACACACACACACACACACACACACACACACACACACACACACACACACACACACACACACACACAAGTGTGGCTTGGCTTAGAAAGTGGTGGTGACATTAAAATTGCAAAATGTCCGGGTATGCTATATTTGCATTATATTTATGAAATAATGGTGTGGACAAGCTAGGTTTATCTCAAAAGTAGTGTGTGGATATGTCCCCACCATACACATCTGAAATTATTACGCCACACACACACACACTCACACACACACACACACACACACACACACACACACACACACACACACTGCTGTATTTCTGTGGTTAGCCAGTGTTGAATTCAAACTACAGTATAACAAGGTAGTGGTGGTGGGTGGACTCACCGGTAACGCTTTAAAATAAGGTTCTTCTAATAAGCGTTTATAGTCACTAGTAAGCAGGTAGTAATACCCCTACAAGTGCCCAATAACATGCTCATTAACATTGTTAACATCTTATAAGCTGCTTATTATGTGTTTATAGTGGTTTATTTTTTTAGTCTCATTATTTAAATCGGTACACATATCCATCTTGATATACTAGATATGGAGGCGTCGCGAAAAAAACTAAATTTTGAAGATGGCTGCCATGTGTACCGATTTTCATGCTTTTACTCAAATAAAGTTACTCATCAGATGTTAACAACGTTAATAAGCATGTTAACAAAGTTAATAAGCATGTTATTGGGCACTTGTAAGGGTATTGCTACCTGCTTACTAGTGACTATAAACGCTTATTAGAAGAACCTTATTCTAAAGCGTTGCCGACTCACCTGTTCGAACAGCATTCGGAGGTGTTTCTCAGACTCTCCCACCCACTTGCTGAGGCAGTCTGCCCCCTTGCGCATGAAGAAGGCCACCCGCCTGTCCCCCCGGCTGCACTCGTTGGCCAGGGCACGAGCCACCAGGGTTTTGCCGGTCCCTGGAGGCCCATAGAACAGGCAGCCCCTGAACCAAACACACACAAAAGAAATACACACATGCCATGATTCTCTCCTCAAACTGTTCTTCATGCTCAGACTGAGCGTGGGTATACACATGACATGGACACACCTGCACATGCATACATGCATGCGTACATGCATGCATGCGCGCACACGCATGCAGGCACGCATGCACGCACACACACAGATGCACTATTTATATCTCCCACCCCCTCCATGACATGCACAATTTTTGCACAGGCCAACTCACTGTTATACAAAAGTGTCTCTGTATGTGTGTGTGTGTGAGAGAGAGAGAGAGAGAGAGAGAGAGAGAGAGAGAGAGAGAGAGAAGGACAGACAGACAGACAGACAGACAGAGAGAGAGAGAGACTCTTACTTTGGTGATTCAATCTTGAACTTCTCAAACACCTCTGGATACAGAAGAGGGAAAATCACCATCTCCTTCAGTGCCGCGATATGGCTGGTTAGACCTCCAACGGCATCGAAGCCAATCTGTAGAGAGCGATTGATTTTTGATCATTTTGATAGACGAGCAGCATAGCATACCATAGCCTACATGTGCAGGAAAAATGATATGGGGAATTTGCACAACCCCAATATCAAGGAGAAAATGCAACCCGTCATATTTATGAAATAGGCTAGGTTTAAGTTGACACTTGAGGTCAAGCTCAGATCTCTGCAAAGCTGAATGTTGTCATTGCACACTGTTCATTCCCTCCCTTACACTTACTGATTGGTCAACATGGACTGGGTCCACATCAGCTGGGCTGGCTTCAGGCTTCATCCTGTCCTTTGAGAGCCCTGCAAAGTTCTCCTTTTGAAAATTTAGAGGGAGGAAGCTATTGTAGAAAAACAATGAAAGTTAATAAAGGAACAACGAAATACATTTTCTATGCAATCAAACATACAATACAATACAACACAACACAACACAGGTGAATAAATACACCTTACCCACAGCCCTCAATCTACTGTATTTCCACAGATGTGGAAAATTACAAAAGAATGAAGCTATGGCTATGCTGACAATGAATTTTCATTCTAAGGCCTCTATGACGTGGTTGGTTGAGTGATGTCATAAGGAGATTTACAGAAGCATAGAACTTTCAATCCATGAGAGCAACATCACGTCATGGACAGTTGCTAGGTCAGACACGCCAATTTTCGGGGGTACGGGTAAGACAGTTTGTTACAGAAGTTGCTGCTTTTGGAACTGAATGCCATAATTCAGTGTCATCAAAAGGTAATGGAGTGTCGAATATAGCTGAAAGGGGGCTATCTTGAAGGCTACAGACCTTTCTGTGTTATCTTCATCAGATGATGAGTCTTCGTTGGCCTCTTTCCGCTTGATTTCAGGCCTAGACATAAACTGAAAGTCCCTGGGCAAGGAAGTGGATGACATTTGTGAAATACGTAAAAAAAGTAATTTTGCATTTTCAATAGGACGGACCTGACAGTTCATGAATGAATGAAAGAGTAATAAGATACATTGTTGAAGGGGAATAAAAGGACAGACCTCCCAAGCCTTGGACGCTCCGCGTTCACGCTCCAAGGGGCAGCTGTAGCGAGGCGAAAACTTGCCTTTGGCCTCCTGCCTGAGGATCCAAATATTGTCATGTTGGATTCATGTGATGTAAGCTTCATATTTAACCAACAAATATGCACGTTCGTGTAGGCTATAAAAAGTGCCATCAGTCCCTCGGTGAAATTAGACATGTTGAAATAATACAAACGACAGGAGAACATAATTTGAATAGGTGAGCCTGTACAAAAATATGCGCGTACCATCCCAATGACCAAGTGTGTTCTGCGGGGTATATTCCTCCACTTCCTCATCATCTTCACTTCCATCACAAGATGGCTCACTCTTATGAAAGCAAATAAATATTATACACATAGAAACGATTTGGTTTATGGAGGAAGGGTTTCTGCCATTAACTTACATGGCTACAATGGGACAGCACAGTAACAGGCGTGCAGCTCGTGTGTTGGGCGTTTACCTCAGGGAAATCCCAGCCGTCTACAGCCATGCGCCGAACAGGTGCGGGAGATGTCAAGGGTAGATTGGCCCCATGTTCAATCGCTGCACCGGCCTGAAGCTTTTTGTTGTTGCAGCCTCCCTTTTGGTTGGCGGGAGCCGACAACGTTCTGCAACGTTTTGGAACGCCTCGTGCGCCTTTGGACACGGGGTACGTGCGTGATCAACAGGAGTAATGACAAATATAGCCAAAGAAACTGAGTAAGGTGGCCTATTCTTATACTACTCCCTTATAATCTCTGTTCCCATAGGCCTTTTCATCTGCGGCACAGAGGAATGCCTATTTTCATAGAGAGCGATGGTGGGGAAGGGTTTCTGTCAAACCACCACTCACAGGGTGGACTTACCACATAGGTCTCCACGCTGGTCTTTTTTGTTGTATCTTCTGTATTCCAACGACGAGACAAAACAAACATATTAATCTATAGATAGTACTGTCAACGCATGCAAAGGAAGGGGCAGGAATTTCCTTTGAATAATAGGCCTAAAATGTGAATGCCTACCTTGACATATTCTCCTGGGGGTCACGGAAGCCCTTTTACCCTTTTTCTTTGGTATTAGACCACTTTAAGCGTCGCTTGTAAATTATGGCATGCAATTGCAATTGTTGCTATTTACAACGCGCAAACGTGGTGACAAAATAAACACACTTATGAGGGGAATGATATCTATTATTGTTTTTATAAACCCAAAGTATTTAACTATTCGATCCACACATCCTTCTGACGGCCTAGCTGACTGCGCATCGCCGTCAAACGTAAACAATTCGAACACGCTTTACGCAGTTCCACTGTGTTGCGCGAGGCTCTTCTGTGGAGGTGATTGATGGTTTTCTGCAACCATTATTTTACCTTATATGGCTGCAATGATTGTATGCTGCGCGGCTTGCTCCAAGAGAGAAAAATCACAAATAAACCTCATCTGATGCCGAACATCCATTTTAATGAACGGCAAACCTTCATTCCATGTTCCAAAAACACAAGCACAACCCATTTATTTTCATTTTGAAGGTTATTACCAGAGGTTATAAAAACGATAGGCTTGCAATAACAAAGATCTCTGGTACAGACAGTGTAGGGGATGGAAAAGTCTCCATGCAGGCGACTGTAGAGTAGTCTGATAGCCTAGTTCAGAACCCTTTATGTTGCATATAACAATAACAACAACAATAATGATACAAAATGATATGGCAGTTATATCTATGTAATGTCAAACTCTATGACACTCAGTAGCGAGTCCACAGATTTCATTTCAAAATATCCTAAAATAAATTCCAAAGCGTCAGTGTAGATGCGCCATCTGCAGTTAGGTCCATGGAGCCGCAAAGAGCCATTGCCCTGCTATCCCAGCTCTTCTTCAGTTCCGCTATTGCACTTGTTGGCCTGTAACCATCGGTTCCGAGTGTCAAGAATGACTACTTCTTTGAGTATTTTTTTTATTGAACCAGCCTGAAATCCGCATTAGTCCGTCCGTGCGTCATGGGGAAAAGAGATGGATATTTTCTTCCCAAAAACCTCCACGAAGATACAGTTCACTGTACATATGCAGTTGTGTTGAATTCACATGACCTTGCACTGTTCTGCATTCGTCGTTGGGCCACTGCCCACGTTTAGACTGAGACCTTGGAAGGCACCGAACATCGAGTCGTCACCCCTGGCAGGTGAACGAGTCATTCCATGGAATTCGCGAGGGAACTGCGCCTTCGTCGTGGAATTGAATTTCCTGGTGTCCTAAAATCGAGAAGGCACATATAACTCATTTATTAATGACTGCCCAGTAGTACATCATTATAACGAATTGAGAGTAAATGTTTAAGAATCAAAAGGGCCACTGCCCCAACGCACCCTGGGTATGGGAGTGAAGTAGGCCCTGTTCGCTGCTCTTTGTGCGTTCTTCTGAGCCACCACAGTCTTCCTTAAGTTTCTAAACACAAAATCAACAAACAAATGAATAAATACATACATACATAGACCTACATGCATACTCAACCAATAACGAAAACGTAATTCTTGTACACTTCATCACACGCACGCAGATCAGGGATAAACAGAGTGCACATAAATCCAGACATGCACTCTCTTTTCTCTGGACAATATTCAAAGGTGCAAGACTATCCTGTTTTCTATTTTTTTAATTAGATAACACAACTCATTGGGAATCGTTAACTTGCCTCTCTCGGATGAGATCGGCTTGGTACGCGCGGACCCAGGAGTCGTGCGTCGCATGAGACAAGCATGGGGCGCTTCTTCGGCGGCCAGTCAGGCTCTTTCTACGGCCCCTGTGTGCCTCCTTCACCTGGGTCACACAGCTGGTGAGGTGCCTTAGGGGGGCGCCCAGAGATTTTTTCACCATAGAGTCCATCCCTGTGTAATAAGTTGTTTTTAATTTGCAAATCAGGCCAGGGGAAAATGCAAATTAAATAACTAACGATGCAACAACAACAACAACAACAAAAACTCTCCAACTTTTTAAGTGCCATGTTCCAAGATATCCTATTGCTAGACCATTATGAAATAAAAAATAAAGTAAATAAATAAGTAAGTAAGTAAATAATTAAATAAATAACACCCAAGCCCGAAAATGTACCAAAATACTTCAGCATGTTTCACCTGTTCTGAAGCTCCTTGAGGCATCGACTGACTTCTCACTTCTTGGTTCGTTTCTGAACAGTCTCGTCCTTACATCGTCTTTTAACAAACATCTAACAGCCTCGTGACTTCTCACAGATGACTGCTAAATACAGACAATCCCATTAACGACACCAAGGCATGCGCTAGCACGTGCCAGCTGGCAAGGAACTATTGCTGGCACCTGCGCAAAAGGTCAATCCAGGAGGAGGTCAACGGTACACGCAGGTAAGCCTAAAGGTTGGTTTACTTCATGTTTGTGAGTAAAGACGCGGGCCCATCAATGTAACACATCGAGAAGACGAATGTGTTTGGTGTGTCAATGATGGTTTGGTTGAAGATATCAGGAACATTTTTTAAAGAACAGGTGGAAGTTTTAGCTGATGTCTGCAGATGAAGACACTTTGCAAGGGCTAAATGAAGCCACCCACCCAGTGACGCAAAGAGTTGATCCTTCACACCCCGAGTCACCACCTCTCTCTTCCAAGCAGCCAGTAGGAGAAAAACATACACATGAGACCATGAATGAACTGCGTCATCAGTTGAAATCATGAATGGAGTTTTGGTGTCTGTACTTGAAGCCCGAAGAGACTTTTAGAAAAAGCATTAATACAAATAAAAATGATATTGCAAGATACGGTATTTGCAGATAGACATTATTGACAAAAGGACATATGGTACAACAGTGGGTATGGCTACAGCCATTTTGTAAATTTGTGTAGGTTAGGAATAGGCCTACCCCACCAGTTTCCGATGAAACTCTTGAGATGGTTCCATTGTACACAAAAAAGGCCTAAAATTGCTTTAGTGATGTATCAACAAGTTAAATGAATACATTTGACATTGCAAATGGAATCATTTCACCTACTCTTTGTCACTCTACCCCATGCCAATAACATAGCTGAGAAGAAGCCAAAGATTAGTGAGGCAATGCCGGAAGCGCACATATGCATGCCAAGGTGAGACCATATGGACTGACAGTGCAATGGATCAACATGGAACAGGTGACACAGGGAACTCCAAGCAAGACAGATGCTGCGCCCTAGTTTAGGCCTCGACATCACAGACGGCATATGCCCTCGTTGGAAGCCGGGACGGGGCGGGGGGCAAAGGGATCAGTTGTCCCTGGCCCAGGTAGATGAGGGGGCCCAGATTTGGGTGCTCAGTACATTGCATGCATCGGATGAGAGGGGGCCATTCAGATTACATTGTACCGGGTTCGGCCAAAGCGGCCAGCAGTCCTGTGCATACTTGTCATTGCACAAGTCATCATCCTGTCAGCACGGCATTCAATTGCCGCCAATGACTGATGTGATGCCCCAATCTGCTGATGTAGCCCAATTGCCATATCTTTGCCTTAGCAAGGCGCCTGGTAAGCAGTTTAGCTGCCCCAATTCAGACACGCATATGTACTACCATGAATAACATTGCAAAAGCCTATGTAATATTAATGATTCCCAGTTTTACTTGAGTATTTTGACATTTTTGGAAACCGTGTCCAAGAACTTGAGTTGACAATGGATACATATCAACCTGCCCCTTTTTAAACAAAGAAAAATATGTACATCTGTTTCAAAATTGGATGCTGGACTAGTAAAGTCAAATAATAGCAAGAAATAAAGTCCCGAAAACATTACACATTAAACAAGCAAAACGGGAGCTTGGTGACTTTAATTTTTGCTATTATATGACCAGGTAACCCTGTATGCTTTTGGTCAACATTAATTCCTCTGTGGTTCACTCACAACATGCAACTTTGAAAGCCATGGATGAATCAGAGACAGCAGGACAGCACTCCAAGTTTATGTGGTTTATTGCCCGTCACACATTTCGGGGTTAACCTTCTTCAGTGTCGGGCCCGACACTGAAGAAGGTTAACCCTGAAACGTCTGACGGGCAATAAACCACATAAACTTGGAGTGCTGTCCTGCTTTTCCTTAATTCATATATTTCCGAGGAATGAGCACCCAGTTTTTTACTTTGTTTGAGTTGAGCGCGTTACAGCCCTTAGTTTAATTGAATCAGAGACAGGACATTTGTTTTAAAAATGAAACATTTGCCCACCGCAACCTGACGAGTGCTGCAGATGAGTAACGAGTGCTGCAATGCTCTCCCATGTTCTCCAGGTTACGGCAAAAGGCATCTTTATTATCCTACCGTCATACAACCATACATAAGTACATATTTCATTTCTATATACACTTTTATACAGATCTTTGCATACAAAAAATGACAAAAAAACAAGAACACACAGATGAACAGGAAAAAAAACACATCCAGTTCAGTTTTGAGGGTAAATAAATACTGCAAATGTGTGCTGTGTGTGTGTGCAGGAAGGCAACACCCACCAGCTTAGATTTTGCACACACGCACACACACACACACACACACACACTACCGCTGCTGCAAAATGCTATTTTGTGTTCGTGTGTGTGTGCGTTGAGAGTCCGTACTAGCATGGCATTGACAGTCATGCTGGCTTGAGGCTTGTTTGTGATGGAACAGGTTTTGAGTGTGTGTGTGTGCGCCTTGTATGAGGGGGAAGAAGGGAGGGAAAAAAACAAACACAAAATGTAACATAATAATACATGCAAAAAAAATAACACAATAACCCAGCCCATGTACATGGACTACACCAACTTTGGGCACTATTGCGAGTAGTTTTGGGGTAAGTCCTTGTTGTGTTAGCCCGACTTTGGAAACCAGTGGGTGGTGCCAACACCCGTGGCCTTCACTATACTTGTATGCAGTGTGCTTTTTTTCTTCTGCAAGGACCATAGGGGTAAATTCCAAGAATATGGTTAAGTGATAAACCTGGCTAAATAAACCTACAGAAAGTGGTAAAACTACTAATAGATGGCCTGCAGGCATCATTTGTGTAAGAAAATGAGGACTCTGTGCTCTTCTATTAGGTGATTTACCACAACCTCAAAGTTGACTTTACCTGGTATACTACTGAACCCCCTTCGTGGAATACCCCCCCATGTCATCCCATACAGTTACTCTGAACTGGCACTAGGGGGAGCCAGACGCAACATACATACACACGCGCACGCACGCACGCACGCACACACACAAAATCAGGACAGCACCCATCACAGTATCTGCTATACTCAAGGAAAGTGAGTACACACGGGAGAGCTTAGCTAGACTCCACAAGAATACTCCTCATATCCCAACACAACACATTCATGACACAAGGAGCCCAAACATCAGGGAGAAAAGCTTAGACGTTGAATTAATGATAAAATGTTTGTGGCTAATAATCTGAATGGGACCGGGTGGAGTGTTTAGTTAAAAAGACTTCTTTTTTTCCCCCAATATATTTGGAAGAACTCTGAACGGGACAGGTAAGGACGCAAACTTGCTCCTTGCCGTTTTCTCCATCAACTTGAACAGGAACACTTTAAAAAAGATTGGATTGCTTCACAACACAACTCTTGTCTTTTGTCTCTGGTTTTAAGGACTTCTGGACGGTGAGAGGTTTCTAGACCTTGTCTGTCTCGATCACATCAGGTCTTTTTTTTTCTTTTTCTTTTTTTAACCAAGGATTAGGAAACCCATTACCTTATTTCAGTTCCACCTTAAATCACAGCTTAACGACATTCTCTCTTTTCGATACGTCTCCCCTTGTAAAGTGGAAGGAAATGGCTAGAAAAAAGCAAACCTCCGCACTTACTTTAGTGCTATACCTCGCCTTGAAGTCAGATGGGAGGACTTATAAGTGTCAATGTCGATGGTTTCAGCTTTTAAAAAGACACAAAGAAAAAACAAAAAAAGACCCATACCTCCCCCACACTTGCACCCATCCCCAAAATGTCCCCCAACAGTTCCATGTGAGCGTTTCAACCTTAAGGTAGCCCATTGCAAAAACACAAAAAAACATCACATCCATTAATTAATTCATCCATCATCTTCCTCACGTCTGACCTAGAAAAAAACCCCAAAAACATTCAGGAACGCCAGCGAGTTCCACCTTAAGATCCTGCTCGCATGCTGGTGTGTGGGAGGGGGAGGGGCGGGGGCGGTGGGGGTGACAGGCGTCACCGGCTGATGTCGCGGCTGCCCTCCCAGCTCTTGGTGGCCGCCGGGTCGCTGGCGGGGGGCGCGGAGGAGAAGAAGGGGTGCCGCAGGGCCGCGGCCAGCGACAGCCGTTTGGT
The DNA here is from genome assembly GCF_034702125.1 of Engraulis encrasicolus. Lineage (NCBI taxonomy): Eukaryota > Metazoa > Chordata > Actinopteri > Clupeiformes > Engraulidae > Engraulis > Engraulis encrasicolus. The sequence continues at coordinate 39,677,819 of NC_085876.1, forward strand.
GGGCTCGTACTCCAGCATGCCCTCCATCAGGTCGAAGAGGTGGTGGTGCTCCTCCGCCTCCGACAGCAGGTACCGCTGATTGGGGAGGGAAGAGGAAGGGAAAATATAATAACCATTAACTTAGAATGTTACAGTGCTGTTGAGAACCAAATACTGCTACATGGATGTCTATACATGGGTTCACCGTGTTTATAAACACAATGTTATGAGGGGCAAGACACTTGCAGCCAACCATGTGGGTCATTTTTTTGACAGACAGCAGTTTCCAACAATCAGAGGTTGAGTTGTGCGCAGTTAGTTTCACGCAGTCAGGGGAAAACAAAAATTTAGAACCCATGTATTGGTAGCCAGGCCGCGCCCTCCTAGTGAGGCACCACCTTCAGCGTTGCTATTTGGCAGGTCAAGAGCAATGGAAGTTCTTTCTGAGCTACGGAGAACTCTGGAACTTTGAGCAGCGCCAGGTAGAGGCGTGTTCAGAGCAGTGACGTGGTTTAAGCAGAGATGTTAGCAATCACCATTCAATTAATTAGGTACGTATATGTAATTGCAATTAAGAATCTAAAAAGTTAATGAAGTTTGACAAGCCGTATCTTTTAGGCGTCTCGGCCTCCTACAAGAAGCACGCTGATGGGGGCCAAGAGGAGGCGACAGTCACCAGTAATTTTGGATGTTTTGGATTGTGAATCAACAATTAAGTACACCTACTTCCCTTTGAAATGCTGCTAAGAATCTCCTTATCAAAATTTACTCCATGGCTATCTGTTTAACTGGTTTAAGACTTCCCTTTGAAATGCTGCTAAGAATTTCCTTATCAAAATTTACTCCATGGCTATCTATTTAACTGGTTTAAAAGCCCATATGGTTTAAAAGCCAATAATTTCTCTCACCCGAAGAGGTTTGCAGTTCTCTCGGACGTATCTACCAGCGGAGGAGTTCTCGTCCCAGTCCAGACGGCCGTGGTAGAAGTACTTTTGTTTCCTTTCCAGCGGAGGGGGAGAAAGAAACAGACACGTGTTAAAACACCAAAAAAGAAGAAAAGAAATAGAAAGAAGTAAAAAATACACTGTACTTTCACATCTGTCTTGAGGGATCATGTATTGCACAATGTGTATTTTTTGATCCCATTTTACCTGGTCTTGCGGATCATCCTAGAAGGCACTGGTCCCAGAATCCGCTCCATCATAGCCAAGTGCTCTCTATTGTCATGCGTCTATTGAAAAAGGGGAGAAGAGGAAAAAAAAAAAACATCACACACAAGCACAACTACTGATAAACTACAAAACACATAAAGAAAAAAAAGAGGAAGCACAAGTGTCTCAATTGTTTGTTACCGTACCTGAAAGAGGGTAAACCCCAGATAGTACTCAAAAAGAATGCAGCCAATGCTCCACACGTCACAAGGCTGACTCCACCCCAGCTCTGCAGAGTAAACAGAGAGAGAGAGAGAGAGAGAGAGAGAGAGAGAGAGGGAGGGAGAGATTAAACATCTGTACCATTACGACACCTCATGAACAGACATCCAATATAAAAAAATCACACATACATGATCCATGGACACTGCAAAAATCACACCTCAACACTTAAGTGTGATTCAATGGCACACTAATGCTCATACCTACAATGAGCAGAACTATCTGATTCTCTTTCACTTGGCAGTGGGAGACCTCTAGTGGTCATGTGTGAGAGGACACCACACAGTGGGGCTAGTCAAGCCCATTCAGGCTGCTCCTCTAAAGAAGTGATGCAAGACGTGATTGAATCCCATTGGCTGGACCTTAAAGCTCAGGGACTTAAGCCCTGAATCCTCGCAGCCTTGAATGGCATCATCTGGTCAGCAATGTGCCAGAATGCAAGACATGCCAGAGGCTGAGAATGGGTCAACAGGAATAAGGCCGTACGTAGGTTGATATAATTGCTGGCAACATGGTGCTTTTCAGGTACGTCTGTTCTGTGAGCCAATTTTATATTCTGTGTCACACTCAGGGTCAGAGGCTCTTTAGGTGACCTGTGGCCTTTTCTATGAACCAGCGGAATTAGTAAGCCTTGACAGCATTTAATAGTCACCCACTGCAGTTGGTGCGAGTTGGTGTAAGTTTGTGTGAGTTGGTGCGGTGCCCACCATCACGTCTCTGTGAAAATCTGTGCATTTTCATTAAAATGTTGTTTTCCTCCTCTCACGGTTTCCTTACATTTCCTGACCTCTCTTGACTACCTATGATTTCACTCACGTTCTCCCTCTCCCTCCCTCCCTCCCTCCCTCTCTCCCTCTCTAAGAATGGATGACCGATAACAAGGTCCTGCCTACCAAAGACTTAAGGCATTTAGCACTTCTATTTAGTTCTCCCTCCCTAGTACCTAAATAGGGGGCTATTCCTATCCCAGCAAGATACCTTGGCAGGAACGCGCATCCAAATACAACAGCCACTAGTCTAGCACACGTCTCTGTGACCTCACAGCAACTCTTGACTCAGAGTCAAGTCAAGCACCGGCAGTGGCCTGGAACAACTCAGGGGTGTAACTTGGCTTGTGACTATCTCCAAAATGTGAAGGTCCAAAGTAGTAGTCAGAGTGATCCGAGGCACACTGATCTTAGTGAAAAAAGTTTAAAATCCTTTATTTTAATGGATAACGCCTACGCGTTTCGACTACAATCAGTCTTCATCAGGGCAAACTCAGGGGTGTATTTCTTGAAACCATAGTTGCTAACTTCATTAGCTACTCTGTTGTTTGCAGTGTAATTTCCCATTGGCAACTACCCAAGTTGCTGACTGGCTAACAACTACACTTTCGAGAAACGGACCGCAGGCTTCAAGTGAACTAAGTAACCTCCCCCCTCTCTCGCAGGAGGCATCAGAAAACACTATCTGCACAGCTAGGTCAGGGGAGGTCTATTAATTAATGAATTAATGACTGAATGAATTTATTTATTTGTGATGACTACGGTACACATCTGGTCATCTGGGTCACAAGTGGAGCACCAGGGGCTGTCGAGCACCACAGGCCAGCCTGACAACTACAAGTAGGCAGACAAAACTCCCTCCCTGGCCTTGGCCAAGGCTCAAACGGCTAAAGCCCCGCACTGTAACGCTGGCCGCCCAGGTTCAACTACATTCTGGGGTCATTTCCAAACCCAGCGTCATCTAGCTCGCTCGCTCTCTCAATCATTTCCTGGCCACTTCTTCAGAATCATAATAAAGGAAAAAAAGCCCAAAAAGCATCTACAAAAAATACCCCCTCCCCCCACTCACCCAGTATGACCTCCGGGGCCCTGTAGTGTCGCGTGGAGACTATGGTGCTGTGGTGCTCGTGGTCGAACGTGGCGCTGCCGAAATCCACCACCCTGACATCAGTACTCTTCACCGTCCTCTCCTCACGCTTCTGAAGCACAAAATACACAAAAAAGACCATTTAGAAACAAATAAAGCGCTTCTAAATATCACAATGTGATGAATTAACGGGAATGACATAGCTCAAACAATGAAGGAGGACCACCAGAGCAACTCAAGACGCTGATCTTTGAAATGCGTTATTCTTTATGAATAGAGTAGAGGGAGAGAGAGACTTTATTAATCCCCAAGGGGAAATTGAGTGCCACCTGGTCATACACACAACACATAACAGGAAGACAGGACAAATACATAATAAATAAGAGCTAAGAAAATAAATTAAAACAGTCCATCATAAAAACACACAAAGAATCTCAACAACATTATAAAAACATTAAAAATTCACTGAGCAGCTGTTGTTTAAAATTCTGATAGCTGCAGGAATAAAAGATCTTCTGAACCTTTCGGTGGAGCATCTAGGTAGGAGGAGCCTTTGGCTTCTGCCACTTTTTGTGATCAAGCTGAACAATGGGTGGTCGTCCATGCTCAGTACACTTTTCATTTTCCTCATTGTCCTCTCCTCTAAAATCTGCTCCACCGAATTAAAACATACACCTGTGATGGACCCCGCTTTCCTAATGAGCTTATTCAGCCTGTTCCTGTCCTCAAGTGACATCCCTCCACCCCAGCACACAACAGCATAAAATAAAACACTTGAAACAATCCCATGGTAAAATGTGTTTAAAATAGGCCTCCCCAAGTCAAAAGACCTCAATTTCCTTAAAAAGAAAAGTCTTGACTGGGCCTTCTTAAAAACCACTCTGCTGTTTTCCCTCCAGTCCAATTTGTTATCCAGGTGGACGGTAGGTATTTGTAGGAGGGAACAGCTTCTACTGGATGACCTTTAATTAAAATAGGAACTGGCGCATTTCTATGTTTTTTAAAATCAATGATCAGTTCCTTTGTCTTCTCAACATTTAAAATCAGATGTACAGATGTAAAATCAGAATACATTTTGAAGATCTACGCCTGAGTTGCTCCGTTGATCTTCTGGTCATTGCACAAAAATATGATGGCTTCATTTGACTGTCTCATCGGACCAATTGAATCCTGTTCAGTAGGACGACAAAATTCACACCATTCGATACGACACTATGCTATTCAAGGCTCACCTTTTCCACGTTATAAGTCATGGTGAAGTCAGAGTTGACGAACAAAATGTTTTCTGGCTTCAAGTCTGTATGGGTAAGCTTGTTCTCATGGAGAACTTCAAGAGATAAAAAAAAGAAAACCATTATAATCTATTAACATGTAATCCATTAACAGATAAGACGAACAAGACAGATAAGCAGTACCACATTTTCATGAATGGTGAAAAAACATTCAGGAATTTGCAGAATAGTATGAACACACACTACTGTTCTTCACTGATTATCTGAGCATGCATACACACCACATGCACCAATAACAACTAACTAACAGAAAAGTACATGCTCAATCTTTACATATAAAGAGCATGTAGATTCTTTTTTTTTTAAAAGGGTGCTGCACAGATGCATTTTAGCTCCCGAAAACAGATCTTTTTTTTTTTTTTTTAAAGGATAGTTTTAAAAGGCAATTTCTAAAACTCTATTTACATGTTAACAAAAGGCCCAAACGCAAGCATTTACAACAATATTGTGCCACTGGAACGCCGTAACACTGGAAAGGTTAACTAGCTTAGTGCTACACTACTATGGCATGACACAGGGCCTTTAGTAATGCACTAGGACTTGGTCATTACCATTCTAGTAACAGCAAATTCATAACGCCAGGGATGCACCGATACCACTTTTTTGAAAACCGATACAAGTACGAGTACATTAATGTGTGTACTTGCCGATACCGAGTACCGATACCGATACCTTTTACCACCAAAATACAACGAAAATAAACTCATGGCCTTGTTTTTTTCCACCTGTGATATTTTTATTGTCCATTTCCGTGTTGATTTAAATGTTAGTAAATGTATGAGGTGGCACTTTTTTCCATGCTGATTTCAAGTCCACAGAACATGAAAAGATTTTGCATTGTTTTGAGTAATAGTAGTACTCGTAGCTGGTATCGGCAAGTGCTTGATGAGTACGAGTACGAGTATAATGAGCAGTATCGGGAGCCGATACCGATACCAGTATCGGTATCGGTGCATCCCTACATAACGCCATGTCTTAACGTGCTAAACATTTAGGCTTCTTACATTTAACGGCGAGGCAGAGCTGGTAGGCCATGTGGCGCACTTGGCTGATGGAGTAAGGCAGGTAGTTGTTCTCTTTTAGGAAGTCAAAGGTGCTGAGCGCCAGCAGCTCGAAGCTGAGGCACATGTGGCCATGGTAGTCGAACCAGTCGAACATCTGCACACACAGGCTGCAGAGAGAGAGAGAGAGAGAGAGAGAGAGAGAGAGAGAGAGAGAGAGAGAGAGAGAGAGAGAGAGAGAGAGAAAGAGAGAGAGTTAGTTAGTCTGATTGCACTGATAAAATAAACATCCGTGTGGCATCAGATTCTTTTCCCTTTCTATTCATGATTTAGTCCTGCTCTGGTTGTTGCACCAGATTGCTACTTTGGAGGCGCAGGTCAAGTATTCCTTCTGTTGCATAATTATTATTATTACTTCTTGTTGTCTGGGTCCTTCTCGTTGATCTTCTCCAGGACGTTGATCTCCAGACGAGCCGCCTCGCGGTACTTTTCCACATTCTTGATGATCTTCAGAGCGACATGTGCAGCACCCCTTGAGATACAGAAGGAACATTTTCATGTATTAAAAAACTCTTCCAGTTTCTGACACTCGTCAAGCTACATTACATTTAGCAGATAATTTGCACATTATGCTACAGCTTGGTTTCATTTCCTTCATTGCGATGGACTGTTTGGAACATCAACTGGGTCAAAGACGTGCAAAATGGAATTGTCATTCAGGGTAACGGATGCCTTCTGCTGACTGTAACTGTACGAAACATGACTCTTTTTATTTATCTATTGTTACAGGCAGGGCTCTAAATTAACTTTTGTCCATCACCAGCCAAAAGGGCCATTAGATGTTAATCTTACTAGCCAAACGCACACTCACTAAGGGGTCACTAAGTTTTTTTACCTGCCAAACTAAAATTTCACCAGCGTTTGGCCAGTTGGCTGGTGTTAATTTAGAACCTTGGTTACAGGGAATTCATGAAAGCCCCGGCAGTCATCCATTCACTTGAAACAATTTAAAAATCATGTTTTTTTGCAGTTACAGTCGACGGAAGGTGTCCGTAACACTGAATGACAAAGACGTCTTTGACCCAATTACCAACTAACACAGAGCGTTTTCTTGCACATGTTCAGTCAGAATAATTTGTGTTTGAGTTTCTTACCTGCGATGGTCAATGCAGCGCATCACCCTGCCGAAGGTACCCTCACCCAAAGTACTGACGATTTCATCTGTGAGACGGACAGGGAAGCGACAGACAGAGACAGACAGAAAGAAATAGAAAGACAGTGGGAAAGAAAGTGATATATTCAGGTCAGTGTGCGGAGCTAGGTTCAAGTTTAAATGCAGGCAGCAGAGAAACAAAAAAAAGCTAGCAGCCCTACTGTCTCCAGTGACTTAAGCGACAACACTAAAGACGGAAGAATATAGACAACACGCAACGCTAACACTACGGTGCCAAACGTTAACACCGGAGCAGATAAGTTTAGGCAGTTTGAAATGCCTGTCTGATCAGAAATTTGTACCTTACTTGCCAAAACAAAAATCCTGCGCAAAAACGGTCACTAAGCAAAAGGTTGGTGGCTGAAGTGAAAACAGCACTCTATCTGTGTTGTGCTAGCCATAGCTGTGGGTCAAATACCAAAAAGAAATCTACTGTCTGAGAGTTAGCAGACTTAAATCGCTTTAGTAAAGAAAACTAGCGAAGAAAACTAGCGAAGAACACGTCTGATGCCAGACAAGAACGCCTGATGCCATCACTACAATACAACCTAACATATGCATTCTTGGTCCCCAAGACTGCAAACTAAACATACCTACGGTGGTTTATGCCAAGGCCCAGATTAGGGAAGACTATATCAATTTGGCGTACTTCCTTAGTTAAACGGATTTGGAACTATTTCATTCATCTTATAGCAATGCTGGGGTAAGGAAAGGCACTTCACGTGCGCCGTTAACAAAAACAGCAGCTGAAGGTGTGGTTCAATCTTTACCATCCATTACTTGACAAAAAAAAAAGAACATCTCATGTATAGTCAAGGCAGATTTTTACAAGTAAGTTTTGTTTTGCTGCAAGTTTGTGGAGAGAAAAGGATTACATTTAACACGTCACTTTTTTCCTACAATTTACAAGTCGACCAATAATCTGGGCCCCTGACTGGAAAAATCCCTGTGTACCCTACCAGCCCTTTCCGCCAGTTGGTGATATGAGAGCAAAATTAAATCAAACCAAATTCTGAATGTATGGGGTTTGGGAAACAAATTAAAAAATAATGTACCTGCAAAAAAACAGGTAAAACTGACCACAGCTACAAATGCAGCCCCACCCAATCCAATCCAATCCCACTCCCTCCCTCCCCCACAAAAAACAAAAACAAACAAACAAACAAAATCATTTCTCACGTAATCCTCCCTGCCTGCTTTTGTGGGCTAGAGGGGAGAGCATTTTACCATGACATGGTGATCACCATCACCACAATCATCATCATCATCATCATCATCAATCCTCCCCCACCAACCCCCACCCAAATTCTGCTCTATGGTTGAACTGATAGGGAGAAAAGTTACGATAGGAGGAGTAGAATAGTGGCAGTGTGTACATCTCTCTTGCAGGACGTCGCCAGTCCGACAGATCAGGTGACCCTCCTCGTCGTCCCTCACACACACCGCCCGCGTCCGGCTGTCACTCCGCTGCACAGGGGGACCAGCCCGTCACAGGTCAGAGGTCAACGGCGGGAGGGGGAAGGAGGAGAGGGGCAGAGATGAGGAGGAAAGGGGAAGGGGAGGAAGGGGAAGGGGAGGAAGGGGAAAGGGAGGGGGCCGAGGCAGCCGTGACCGCGTCGGCAGCAGGGCGGAGGAGTGGCGCAGTCGGTGTCGGTGTTGTTGTTGTAGATGTAGGTTTGGTGGGCGATCATAGGGCGTTTGGTATGACACCACGTGTGGAGATATATACAACGATAGGGATATAGTGCAAGGGAACAGGTCAAAGATCACATTTCGTCCCCCTTTCCCTTCCTACCTTTCTCCTTTAAACCCTCCTGATTGATTAACTTCACCCCCGTCAACCCGCTTAGCCTAGCCTCACATCCTGACAAAAATCACAAGAAGCAAAACCTGTATCATAACACATATTAGCACAACTAAAAAAAAACAAATCAAACACACATAACTATCCATTCATTGATTAGTCGTTTCTTTTCTTTTTTTTTTTTTAAATAAGGATGAGTCTTTTCCAGAATAGTGAAGAATATCAACTAATGTCAAGCCATGGAACAATGTGACAGTTGAAGAACAGAGGACTTCAGACAACAGGGCAAACATATCAAGCACCCTCTCTTTTCACTGTTCAGAGAGAGAGAGAGAGAGAGAGAGAGAGAGAGAGAGAGAGAGAGAGAGAGAGAGAGAGAGAGAGAGAGAGAGAGAGAAAGAGAGAGTGAATGAGTGACAGAGAGAGGCAGAGAGAGAGAGAGAGAGAGAGAGAGAGAGAGAGAGAGAGAGAGAGAGAGAGAGATGCTTGCATTTGCTATGTCTATTTTGGATTGGCCCTCACAGGCTTCCTGAAGTTACATCTACATGTGTCAAAAGTTTAACAGTAAGAAAAAAGACTTCAGCAGTGTTGGTCCTTTTCTTAAAAAAAAGAGGACCCACTATTGCCTTTGGACTATTACAGCTAACCCCGTAATAGAGCTCAAAACAATATTAATAATTAAAAAAAAAATCAAACAAAATCAAAACAAAAAAAACTCCAAAGCAAAAGGGAAGAGAGTTTTACTACTTACCAAGTCCTGGGGCTGTGGAAAAGTGACGGTTATGGAAATAAAGATAGAGTGATAGAGTGAAAACGAGAGACAAGGAGGAAAGCGGTCGGGGGGTAGAGGAGGTAAAAAAAAGAGAGGAGGGAGGAGGAAGAGTGAGAGACTTGTAGTAACACGAGGGCGCCTTGGGCAGGGCAGTACTCACCGAGGACGATGGGCTATAGGACCTGGTTCTACGTCGCCTTCGTTTGTGCTTACGCCTGCTTCCCTTGCGGCGGTAGGAGGCGTCGCGCTCACGTTCGCGGTCGCTGTGGTCGCGCTCCCGCCGGTAGTCGTAGCCGCCGGGCGAGAGGTCGCGGGGGTAGTAGCTGTCGGCGCCCGACGGTCCTCCACCTCCTCCTCCATGATCGCGCTCCCTGTCGCGGTCTCGCTCTCGGCTGTGCTCCACCCGCCGGTAGCCTTCGCAGTACCGCCTGTCGTACGGCCGCCGGTCCACGGAACGGTTGTCGTAGCTGCGGAAAAGGAAAAAAGGCGGTTAAATTCACAGGGCTTCTAAGGACATTCTAATGACACGTTCAAAAAGTCGAGAATCCCAAGAAGCCCGACCTTCAACTCGGGAAAAGTGGGCCTGAATATTTGGTGACGCAATGTCAGGTGGAGATTTCTCGAGGTTGATCTCAGGCGGTTGGTATATAACAACGAGTTCCCGAGCTGACGTTTTATGTGACAACACACGCATTATCAACTGCAACTGGCAAGTAAACAGTATCACAAATGATGGAAAATCATCTTGTAATCACTATCAACAACACCGGCTAATGTCATTCAATTGCAGGTGCACATATGTCAGTAATGCTGGTCTCTGACTGCTTAATTTAGCCTATTTCCACTGAAATGATATGTTGTGGATGTGGAGGTTCAAGTGGAGGTGAAAAAAAAGAAAAGAGGACCAAAACAAAACACGCATGATTCCCGATTTTTCCGGGATCTGTGTCGTTCATGCGCCAAAGCCCAGAACTCAATTGTCTCGTCAGCAGTGTCGTCAGCTGTCTCGAGAGCTCCCGAGTCCGTGAAGGCGACAAAAATCCCACAACTGCTCAGAGCTGGTTAGTTTAAATTGTGTTAATTACCAGGGTCATTTATTATGGGAATGGGGAGCTTATATTTATTCATGGGGGACAATCTACTACTTATTCAAAGAACAATCTACTACTCTGTGCTCCACACACAATTTCATCGTCAATGACGATAAGAAGCTATTTACATGTACTGTATATGTGGATATTTTTGAAACTGCATTGGTTTACACGTTTACATGTAAGCAGGATTTTACAATGTTTATTTCAAAGCTACATCTTTACAAACGTCCCATTTAGGGAATTAACACGCATCTATCACAATGACGTTTTTATTTTTATCCACATGTCACGTCTACACGTGAACAGATAAAAAAATATATATGTGTACCAAGCACCTAAATCTCTTGACTCTCAAAAGCAAGTTGAGCAAAATTTTACACCATCATGCTGTAAGTGGACAATGGCTGCATTCTGAGAAAGCCCTCGGTGTCAGGCAGCCAGCCAGCCAGGCATGTCTGAATGGAATGCGCAAAACTCATCCTTCTAAAATAACCTGAGGGAGGGCTCTGCACACCTGCTTTGGGAAAACGCTGTGCACGGCGCTTCCCACACGACAGTCTACTGGTGTGTGTTACACACGGGGCCAGCGCTAAGCATAGGCAGACAAGGCGGACGCCTAGGGCACCAAATGTCTCGGGGGAGGTCATAGGAACATCCAAAAGTCCCACAGAATCGGGATGTCATGCGAAATAAAAAAACATTCAACTTTTCACTGACGATAATTACTCATAAGCACTCACTATTAATGCAGGTACTAGATCAGCTGCACTCGATTTGATGCTGGACGCAATGTTCGCAGATGACAACATAAAATGTAAACAAGGTGCTCACCTAGGGCAGGGGTGCCCAAATATTCCTATAACAAGGCTCCCCATATACCGGTACATTCCAGCCAAGGCCCTCCCCTTACATCAGCAGTGCCACACTATTTTTTCAGTGCACCCGGCTTCACAACTCGAAGTTGGTGCATACCTTAACACAGTGTTTCCCAACCTTTTTGGTTTTGTGTACCCCCTAACCCTTTTCGTAGTGCCACGAGTACCCCCTAACTCATGTTTACATCACTTTTTTCTAAACCAATGTTCCTATGCTCCATACATTTGTTAAAATTAAAAATTCCCAAGTACCCCCTGCAGTGTGCTCGCGTACCCCTAGTGGTACACGTACCCCTGGTTGGGAAACACAGCCTTAACACATTCAAGTACTACAGAAAGCATAACATATGTATAAACAGTGTAAATAAGAAATTATTCCACTTGGATTGTTAGGCTTATTTTTGGTTTATTTTGGCTACTTAAGTTATTCCATATATTAAATGTTTTTTTCTGCCAACCCCACACCCCCACCCCAGAAGTCCCTGGCCCCCACTTTGTACACCACTGGCCTAGGGCACCAAACTGACTAACACCGGTCCTGGTTACACATTTCCCAATACAGAGTGCTAATGCAGAGGATCCACAACAGTGCCAAAGCTGCCACGCAGAGGTTAAAGTGACTGAGCGTGGCCCAGTTTTGAAAGCAGCTTAGATCACGCAACATGGCCTCTGGAAAGTTCGAAAGGTCTGTCAGAATCGAATGGTTAAACATCTGCCCACTCATAACTTAGTATTTCATCTTTAAGTCCGCTTGAAGTTTGTTAACTGGACCTCTCGTATAGATGTACAAATCTTGCAAGATTATCCAATCTTGCATTCATTCCAATATAACTCCTTCACTAATGTAGAAACTTAGAATTTTTAAAGCACTTGAGTACGAATACACATAATGCAATCAATGAAATAATGGACATGACACATACGCGCGCACGCGCGCACGCACACACACACGCGCGCGCGCGCACACACACACATGCACGCAAACACACCTCCTGGATCGTGCATAGCCTCCCTCCTGTCGATGGGCTCGGCCCCTTCTGTCTCTCTCGCTGCTGGTGGAGTAGGACGGCGAGCGTCGGTGCCTCTGCTTTCGCCCGCGGTCCCTGTCCCGGTCCCGGTCTCGATCCCGGTCCCGGAAGCGGTCCTGGTAACTGCTCCGACTGCCCCGGTCTGAAGACGGATATCGCCTCGAATGTGGCATCTAAAACAAAGCAACAGAGGTTAAAATGGAATCGCAAACACATACCAAAGTACGGCAATGGATGCGTTTACAGAGATGGGGGGTCATTGCTGATCACGCATGTCAGCACCCAATGTAAAGTGAATAGGGGAAAAAAAACATCAGCTGACACACAGAGGCATAATTGTCATGGCAGGCACTGTCATTTTAGTGAACACCTCCCTCCCCCAAAACAACAACAACAAAAAACACAACTCAGCTGACATATCAATTCATTATTGCTCAAGTCTACTGTACATATAGGCTGCCAGGATTGCAGCGAAAAGACGGGGCAGTGTCACCCCAAGTAATGCTCTACATAATAGGAGTCCATCCATCATGCTCATGGGCAATCTTGAACTACGTTGAATGACCACAGATTGGTTCAGAGTTTCTCGTTCACTCGCTATGAAGTGAGATGAGAAACGGCTCTGAGTATTGTATTGTCACTTCTAGGCCCTTGCAAGTTTCACAGTGCAGCGTTGAGTCTATTTCTCAACAGGTGTGACCACCACGCTTGAAACAAAGTGTTTTTTTTATTTTATTTATTAAAACACAAACCCTTTGGCATTCTACATTATAGGCCACAGCCACAGTATCTCTTTCTCACCATGATATCTATGCTATTTTTGTAACAATTACATCATAGAAGCAAGGATAAGCTTAACACAGCTCATTTATGGGGTCGTGTCTGTGTTTTTTCTTAGCTACATTTGGCAGTTGAAGTTGTCCTTGTGATAGAAAAATCAAAGTTGGTGCTCAGAGACACATTGTCATTTTCAAATAAGAATGTATGGGGGAGTAGAGTGATGTGGCATGCGTGTGTGCGTACAATACATTTCAGGGGAAAAACAGACCTTTGGGTCCGTCCGTAGTACACAAAGTTCCATTGTTTAGGAGCTCTGCAAGTTGATGCTGATTGTGATCACCGTTCAATATCATAAGATTAGAGGTTTAAGTAAATAGACCAAATCCATTCTTGGTGCAATTGTGTCGATGCGTTCCAGGTGTTTGTGGAAAGTTAACGCTTGAAACAAAATGACAAAGTTTCCATGTGAACATACTCCTACACAGTGCGACGAACCTACAGCGCACTGTCAATTAGCAGCATCAGTCATGAAAATAATTTGCGTGTAATTGAGCATGAGAGGAGATACCTACATTTTACTTTCAGTTAGAATGCATTAGGTATTAGGTATTAGTAAACGCACATTACCACCACATAGAGAAAACATGCACAACATGCCCAATGTCTTCGCGTCCCTGGTAGTCTCACTGCACACAAAGACAGATCAGGTGGTGTTAGATAACCTTGTTATCCCTGCAGTGGTCGGGATGTGCACACTTATCGTTACCGCGTTATGTACTATTCGGTGACTAGTTTCTTGACTTTATCGAAAGAATCAATCGAATATTTGGCGGATAGTCCCACATTAGCTTGTGAGGCAACGGGGCTAGTTAGCGTGCTAACTCGTTTTCCAAATTCAACCCCCAATCATTTCTCGACTCGACACCACCATACAATGTAGTCGTTTGTAAATATTCAATGTTCTTATGTCAAGTTTACTTTACTACAAAACGTTGCACAGGGAATCGGTCTCGTCAACTGGACAAACGTTTGCAAGATTACATCCAGTTAGCTATCTTTGCATTTAGCTGACGGTGACCGCCATCTTGTCTCGAGGATGGTAGACTTCATTTTTCTGGACTTAAATATAATTTTACGGTTAAGTCGGACCTAAATATATTTTACGTAGTCAAATTCGACGACTTATCGACACTATGACACCTTTATGTCATACCGTTTTAGCAGCGAGGCCTGTACGCTTGTCCCACAGGAAATCCGTGTTGACTCTTCACTCCTCCGTGTCTCTCCCCCTAGCTAAATTCTTCTCTCCCCGCCCCGTCTTCAGCTGTGCACGTTTATCGTACGTAAACAATCCAGTATTCATAGGTAGAACCGTACGCTTGGTTCATGTGACAGGTCAAGACACGTATGTTGTTGCCTGACCTGCTACACAATTCAATGTTTGGAAATCAGTTCGTTATATGTTAAATATTCCTCTAGTCAGAAGTTAACCACAGCACAGTCCATCGTTCAACCACGACTGCTAGTAGTTATTTTGGCAGACAATTAACTCCTTGCAGGCCTAATCAGGGTAGGCTACGATTGAACCCCTTTTGGAGACATTCAGTAAAAGGCCTATTAACTCAGTAAGACTACCTTTAAAAATGTGCTTCCTGACGAATGTCTCAGTTTGTAAAATATTAAATACATAAGGAATTCCTTATCCCCAGCTGAATTACAGTAATACCTAATGTGTTTTTCATGAGTTTATTTCCTGCCCATTGCATGCTGAAAACTGTGCGTGTGTGTGTGGACTGGAGAGAGAGAGAGAGAGAGAGAGAGAGAGAGAGAGAGAGAGAGAGAGAGAGAGAGAAAGAAAGAGAGAGAGAGAGAGAGAGAGAGAGAAAGAGAGAGAGAGAGAGTGAGAGTGTGTGTGAGTGAGTGAGATGCATGCGATTTTCTAATAACTTATTTTAACATTAAAATAATCCGTTTTAGATCTAGACTACAGTCCATGGACCAGTTTAACTGGTCAGAACCCCACTAATCAAAATACATGTATTATAGTGACATACTGTCCAAAACTGCCCTTTCCTCATCTGAATTAGCTGTATACATTGATAAATTATTTACAAACATATTTATTGGGATAAACAACACAGGCCTACAGGTCAAACCATTTTTATCTAAGGCTCTCATACCTCTCAGCCCCGTCCCTGGAACCTGGCCATATGTGAGATATGAAGGCTTTGGGATGACAGTGAAAGCAGTCATTAGGCTCATTCGTGACGAAGCAGTAAGATTTTTGCCAGGGCCTGATTGAGATAACCTAGGGCCCCTAGGCAGTAATAGGTTGTTGTAGGCCCCTATATAAGGCACACTCCATGATAACATTACAGGCAGGCAGTGTTATAATTTCAAGACAGGAATTAAGGAGAACATGTCTACCACCTTGGCAAGGGAGTTTTAACATTTAAAAGATCTCAATTTTTTTCTTGGCCCAAATCAACCAACCCATTTGGCCAGTCAGGGAGGCCCTGGAAAGTGGGGGTAAAAAAATAAATGAATTAAAAACATTAAGTAACTTATATCTACACACCGTATGTTGTGATCTTGTGTTAGGGATGGCAAAAAATAAATGAATTAAAAAACATTAAGTAACTTAAATGCAGAACCATCTATAATCCCGATAAGTATAGTTCAAGATAGTAAGGTTAGACCCCACTTATACACAAACAAAGTAAAATGTAACTCCTGTATTGTGGTGGTACTGTACATACTCGTGAAAAACTTTAGCCTCTGTTACACTCGGTCAAAACAAGAAAACCACATGGAAACTTATTTAAGTCTTTAAAAAACTTCACATACTTTTATTCATTATTATTTTTTTAATTAGAAAAGGCACACATTCACAAATAAACAAAGAAAAAAAAACATAAATGACATTAAAATAATGGTACAAAAAATGTATGAAGCCGTTAATTTACAGCAAGCGTCCAGTGCAGCGCTCAGAGCCACAACAGCATAGAAGTAATTTTCCCTCCACGCTCCCTACTTCATAGTTATAGTCCCATGTGAGCTCTGTTCCAGCCTTGACACGTCTAAACAAGAGAGGGGAAGGGAACAGGGGCATAATGTTAGTTAAAAAGAAGAAGAAACACCTGAAGAATGCAGTCATTCAAATCTTATCTTTACACGTCGTCTACACACCTACTACTACATCTACAATTTGCAGATGATAAGCTGTATGCAGTATATAACACATTTTCTATCCCTTACCCCTACTGTCACATAGACTTGTCATTATGAAGGCTCTGCGAGCTATATTTCTATTTGTGTGTGTGAGTTTGCGTGTGTGTGTGTTTGTGAGAGGCGTTTGTAAGTAAAATTACAATAGGTGAGCATTAGGGATGTCAGCAATTAATCAATTAATCAACTTAGGTCAATTAAAACGTTGATTGACTAAAAGTAATTAATTGCTATTAATTGCCAACTGGACTGGCGAGAGGAGAAATGGGCATGGCGAAGTGCGTGTGAAGAGGGGTGTGAAGAGTGTGAACATTTCAATCATCTTTGGATTAAAGAATATTGATAGAAATTAATTTCAATTTGGTATCTGTTTTTGTTGTTTTTTTGTTGTTTTTGTTAAACATTGAGATTTGGGGGAAAAAACACTGCTTATCAAGTAAGAGTATCAATTAGGTCAATCAACTGACAATTAATTAATTAATTAATTGACAATTTGCCTCCCTAGTGAACATATTAGGGTAAAAATGTTAAAATATTTCCCCTCCTTGAATGACTGAAAATGCACAAATGCATGGTTTCCTGAGATGAAGGTGAACCCTTTAGTGTTATAATGACCCCCTCCCTCCATACTCACTTGCTGGTGAAGAAAGCAACCCAAGGGAACCTGAGGTCATGTGTGTCCACAAACACATTCTGAACAAACAAATTGGGATCGCAGCTATGCTGAAAAAGAGAAGTTTAGACAATATTAAAGGGGCACAGTGTAGGAATACTTCATAGTTCGCTTAACATTGACTCAAATAAGCATCAGCTGACTCTGGACAGTAATTAATTAAACTTTCAATGCTACACATTGCCCCTTTAAAAAGGAATGAAAAAGAAAATAGGATGGTGAAAATAAGACATTTCTATTTTTTAAACACTGCTAGTAAACCATGCCTAGATGAACGCAATATCAAGCTCTGCAATTCAATTTATATTCAGTCAACTTAGATGACGCTGGTAAAGAGATATCCAAAATCTCTACTTTGAATTCTCGCACACCTCGACTTTGTTTCTTTCAGCCCCTGGGAAAACTACAGTAAATACTGGTATTAAACTTGGGAAAGGATTAGAGATGCACCGGATCCTGATTTTTAGGATCCTGCCGGATACCGGATCCAATGCTTAATATCCAGCCAGATCCGGAACCGGATACAGGATCCTATAAAAGGGTCGAAACACATAGTCAGCTCGCACACGTGGGCCCTTTTTATTACGTTGGCGCAAACTATTTTTAAGATTCATTGGCTTACTGCCACACTGCCTTCAACGGCCACTCCATGCAGCGATTGGGGTTGTGAAAGACTGACTGAAAAGCCTAGGCTACATAAAAAGTAGAGATGCCCCAGATCCTGATTTTTAGGTAACTGCCTGATACTGGATCCACGGCTTAAGATCCTGCCGGATCCGGATAGTCTGAAAAACCCTATTATCCTGCCGGATCCGGAACCGGATCTTAGATCCTGTACATCTCTAGAAAGGATGCTTTTTCACTTACGTTAATGTAGCGTCCAAGGTTACCGTGCTGCCGTGCGTCGATGATGTAGCAGGACTCCTCTCCATCAAAGAGCTTTCTAGTGGAGCTCCCTCTGGTGGTGGAGTCCTGCTTGGGCTCTGGCTTGGCCGAGTTCTGCTTGGACTCTGGCTTGGCCGAGTTCTGCTTGGACTCTGGCTTGGGGCCCTCCGACTTCTTCACCTTGCGATGGGATGACTTGACTGCGAAGCAGCGGGTTTTCCTTGGACTCTTATCCGTCACGGACACTGCTTGCCAAAAAAGAGTGCAAAAAGGACAGTTACAAACGAGACAAAAATGTTAACATACTAGGAAAAACTTCACTAAAGTTACTATTACGACTACGCATACAAAGACTACGACTACAACTACTACTACATGTTAATCAAAACTGGTGTTGTGTGATGAAGCAAAGTACATCAAAAGCCAAGAAAACGAGGAACATCGAGTATGCATGCTCTTGGAGGTCACTTCAATATCCAGTCATTTTCTCAGGCCTCATTATATAACATTACACTTAGCTGACGCTTTTATCCAAAGCGACTCAGTTATTTACAGGGTATTGGTTACAGTCCCTGGAACAATGTGGGCTTAGGTGCCTTGCTCAATGGCACTTCACCTTTTGGGGACATTCGCCTAATAACAGATTCTAAATGAGAGTTTAAATTCTGAATTTTGTTGTGTTTTTTTTGTGAGCAAGATATTGAATACATTTATGAGCGTATTGTGATGTCATTGGTGTGAGGTAGGTGGAAGCAATGGAGTGGGGACACTGAGATGTACGCTTGGTCCTGGTCACTTGATTCTGTACGGGACCAATGTTTTCTTCCGATTAGAAAGACCAGACCCTCTGAAAATAAATGCCGAAACGCGAGTTAAGGAGCAGACCCTCTGTACGAAAGAAATTAGGACGAGGGTATTATACGTTTGTAAGTAGGGGTCGACCGATACAGGTTTTTTAATGGCCGATGCGATACCGATTTTTTTTTCCATCACCCTTGGCCGATACCCAATTTCCGATACCCAATTTACGATACCCAATATTTGGGACCGATATGGGTTAAATAAAAAAGGTTAAAAAAGGACAAATATTCCAGGTCTCAATTTAAAAATAAACATTCCTTTAACATTATCAAATTGAGGTAGAACTTGTAACATTTAAACACCCACTCTAACAATCAAGTAATGTCTAACAATCAAGTAATAAAAAAATAAAGTGTCGAATGACATAAAATAATAAATATTGCGTATCGGCCAAAACCACACGCGTATCGGCCGATACCGATACACTTAAAAAATGCAAATATCGGCCCGATACCGATACCGATATATATATATATCTGTCTATCCTTAATTATAAGAGCAGGATATTTGAGAATCGCCATAAATGCTGTAAATGGGTAAGCCAGGCAGCGCCCTCCTAGTGATGCAACACCTTCTGTGTTGCAACTAGTCAGGTCAAGAGCAATGCAAGTACTTTCTGAGTTCCCGAAAATATGGGAACTCCTTTCACTTTGTCCGGACGCCAACAACCATAAGCAAACCAAGGGAGGCGGTACAGCCATGCCTTTGAGGAAATGTTTATTGTTAAGCTCTTGGTAAGATCAAGTCTCGAACAGAGTTGAACGTCGATGATAATCAGGCTAGTAAATAGGAGTGTCCCTCACCCTGCAGGATCTTTGCGTTTCGCCGCGTGATGTAATCCCTCTGGATTGTGTTGTTGTCATCCACATCATAGGCCACTACGCTACCGTCCGAACTGCCATCATCATCATCATCATCACTGAGGAGGCCTTCAAAGTCGGCATCAGAACTGTCATCATCGTCCTCACTGTCGTCATCATCCGACATCTGGAAATCTAAAAGGCGAAGAGCAATAATAATGATAGAAAAAAACACGTTTTTAATACGGATTATGAAAATGGTGGCTCTCGTGCAACAAGCCTAAGTGGTCAAATCATATATATCCATTCTGACATTGCAATACTTGATTTTCCATTAAATAAAATAATTAGTGGTGTCGTTTTAAAAACGTACACGGCTTTGACACTTAAGTGAGCATTACCTCCGCCTGTTGTCGAGTCTGCCGTGGGCTGGACAGGGCTAGTGCTGGTCCCCTCACTATCCGAACAGTAGGCACTGCTCTCGTAGCCTTCCTTGAGCTTTTCCACACCCTCGATGAAATCCAGGTTGGCAAAGTACTCATCCCCTGTCACTTTGCCCTCAGCGTTAGCAATATCATCACTCACCACGTTACCTGGACAAGACGGCGTGGAGGAGAAAAGCAGGCTACTTTAAGTACATAAGTATAATAATTAAACAAAACATAGTACATACTGTAGCATAGTGCTTCTCAAATGGGACACTTGTGAGCCCTTTTACCAGGGATGGACTGACCATAGGGCATAAAGGACATCAAGGCGACTGGTGATGATTTTGGACTGGACTTTATGTAATGGTATCAGTCCTCATGCCACTACAGCCCCACCCAGGGGACAATAGAGCAGTGTTTCTCACCCCTCAGGGGTGCCGTGGAAACTAGGCCGATAAATTAATTATGTAATATAATACATATTTGTCTACATTTATAAATGAATGCTTAGTCAGTGGAATCTACGCACAATAAAGTAAATTTAAGTCACCCCAGTAAGTTGCAAGTTCGAACATAGGTTGTGTGACATCTCCAAATGTGTTACTTTTCCAAGCTTGTGTGATATCGGATGCGATGCCATGTTACGGCTTGTTGGTTTGGGGTGCCTTGACATCTTTCATTAATTGAAAGGGTGCCTCGTCTAAAAAAAGGTTGAGAAACACTGCAATAGAGAGCCCTTGTAGGGGGCTGTAGCCTGGGACCACCCATCCTAAGAGTGACACAACTCTCTGTATGCTCTCAGAGCTTTGGTAGTCGGTGTCAACCAAGCAAGGGGCCCTCAGTCACAAAAGGAGGGTGTTGGGAAGGACCATTCAAAGTTAAAGGGATATGCCACCCTCCGGTCAAATTGAGGGTCTCCCCACAGTCCCCCTAGACTTAAATAAGTGGATGTAAACATTTTCCTGGAACGTCATTGGGCAACCCCAGCGTGGTGTATGCGTTGCGTCGTCTGTTTTCCCGCACCGGAAAATAGTTCCCAAACAGAAAGAACCTGATCGGCTCGATATTTTACGAAAAAGATCAAATTTGTGAATGGATATTAACATTTCTGAAGACGCATTGAGTTGAATATCATTTTCCGAAGTGAAGCTGCACCTGCAAACTGGATTGTGCGAATGACTGCCTTGTTACTTGACCCAACATATGGTTTTGGAAATAAACAACTACAATTCTACAACCTTGACTAGGAGGAGAATGCTTTGGATTGATTCAGTCTACTAAAATTCCTCCTTCAACCGACTCCCTCACCCAGGGCCGGCTCTAGCCAATTTGCTGCCCTAGCCGAGCACCCCTCTTTGCTTTTCGTGGAATTAGAAATTGGCATATGTAAACATAGTGTCATATATCTGATCGAACACAGCTGATCTAATACTTACATATCTAGAGTGCCTATTTATAATAATTGTCAATATAATAAAGCTTAATGCTTTATTTCACTCTATGTTCTCTTTCTGTGGGACTTGGCGCCCCCAAGACATTTGGTACCCTAGGCGACCGCCTGGTCTGCCTATGCCTAGCGCCGGCCCTGCCCTCACCTGCGAAGCAGCAGACGAAGGTGCCTTTGCTGACGTCGTCCTGGCAGTGTATTCCCCAGCCCTTGTGCTGCGTCATGAACATCTGCAGCCGCAGCTGGGGACCGTGCTGAACCACCCTGTTGCCACACATCCGCGGGTCACAGCGGCACAGAGGGTTACACTCGTACACACTGCGGAGGGAGGGAGGGGGAGAGAGAGAGAGAGAGAGAGAGAGAGAGAGAGAGAGAGAAAGAGAGAGAGAAAGAGAGGGAGAGAGAGGGGGGGGAGAGAAGGGGGGGGGAGAGAGAGAGAGAGAGAGAGAGAGAGAGAGAGAGAGAGAGACACAGAGAGAGAGAGAATAACAGGAAGGGGAACATAGATGAACAGTGAGAGGGAGTGAGACTTTAATTAACTTTAATGGTATAGTCTGTAGTCAGGGGTGCCGACAGGGGAGGGTGGGGGGTTGGGTGGGCAAAGGGGACAGTTGTCCAGGACCAAGGGAGAGATAGGGCCAAGAATTGGCTCCTCATTATACTGCATCTGTTGGGTAAGGGGCCCTTTCAGATGACTTTGTCCCGGGCTCGGCCAAAACTGTCAGCGGCCCTGTCTGTAGTGTATACTGTATACTGGTGTCAAACATGCAACCAAAGCCTGTTAACTTCACCAAAGCACACAGACATGTTATACCAGAGATTCTTTAAGTATATAGAGATATGCCAGTGTAATAGGTTGCTATGGGCACCTAACGTTCCGGTCTGCCTAAAGGGGCGTGTCCTTAGGTCTGCCTAAAGGGGGATCCCCCCCCCCCCCTTGCAATAATAGAACCCGGAAACAATGGGCCAATGGAACCTCTCTCTCTCTACTCTATCTGGTTATACTAAAGGGCCGTGTGTCCACTAACCCTGTGTCCAGAGCTTTGGGCAGCCTCTTGTAGGAGTATCCGGCAGTGCAGTCCACAGGCCCTCCAGGGAACAGCTCTGTGGCATCCACCGTCAGCTGATGACAGGAGCACTTCGACCTGCAACACACACACGCACAACGGATAGCAGCAAAGTGAATACAATTTTAAAAATCATCAGAAATAACGCAAAGGTGACAAAATGGTCATGTGTGTAAGAATCAGGACAGCTTTCATCCCCAGTCAGCTTGTGAGACGCGCACTTCCACCTGCACCACATACACATCCACACACACACACACACACACACACACACACACACACACACACACACACACACACACACACACACACACACACACACACACACACACACACACACACACACACACACACACACACACACACACACACACACAATACTACCAGTAACTAGAGATGGCTGATCAGAAATTTTTTGTATTCATTTTGCTAACGAATGGCCATGTACATTAACAGGAGATGAGGCATTCATTCTGTAAAATCAGGACAATTTTGATCATTTGACTTGAATAGCATCAAGTCAATGTTTGACTTGTCATTTGATTGGAACGAAATTTGATTTGGTCAAATGAGAAATATGCAGCAACGAGGTCAAGAAAGCATCCCAAAAGTAAACAACATGTATCCATGTACCCATGAGCGCACTGTAGCCATGTACTGGCACATATACACAAATCACTTTTGGAGGCTGACTACAAAACAGATGATGAAGAAAGAAAGGCACACGAGCGCAAAGGCGGCGCACTAGATGCAGCGGCCCTGGAATATGTGTACAGTGTATTCTTAAAGGGACACTGTGTGAGATTTTTAGTTGTTTATTTCCAGAATTCATGCTGCCCATTCACTAATGTTACCTTTTTCATGAATACTTACCACCACCATCAAATTCTAAGTATTCATTAAGACTTGGAAAATTGCAATTGTCATACATGAAAAGGGGATCTTCTCCATGGTCCGCCATTTTTAATTTCCAGAAATAGACATTTTTAGCTGCAAAAATGACTGTACTTGGGCCATACTCGAACAAAATAGTTTATTATTTAGTAAACGTTCATGAAAAGATCAAATTTGGCAATAGGCAGCCCAGTTTCAATGAGCAGCATAGTTGCAGTACCTTTTTTGACCATTTCCTGCACAGTGTCCCTTTAAACGCAATTTCATTGTCAAATGTATTTGTCAATGTCAATAAAAGCTCTTGATTCTTGATTCAAAGACAAACCTGTCCAGACATCCATCTGTGCAGTCACAGCCCACCAGGAAGTTGGTCTGAGTGTTGATGTGCACCCCCTTGACTGGCCTCCTCTGGGTGATGTAGTTGGCGAACTGAGGTATGGTGTTGTCGACCTAAGATGAGAAGAGCAAAAAAAACCATCAATTGTGGATTTTGTTTTGTCCCCTCTCAGAAAACAAGATACGCGGATCACTTTGTGTACATTACAGCTACGTGCTGTATAATGTAGTGTAACTTTCTAAAAGTAGACATAAAAACACTGAACAATCCTGCATACCATCCATTTCACATGCCTGTATTTAAAACATTTTTTGGTCATACCAACCTTCTTTTCAGCATGACTAAAACATTAAATTAGATGAAATACATGCATGTGGAACAGAGTGCAGGATTTTTCGTCGACTTTTGCATGATAACCAACAAACCTGATTGATTACATGGGTCTAAAAAAAAAAACAGTATCGTGAACTGAAACAAAACATTAACTCGTTATTTTCAACAACAAAAAAATCACCGTTTTATACGGCAGTGTTTCCCAACCAGGGGTACGCAAACATACTGCAGGGGGTATATGAGAAGAATGTAGTAATTATAAATGTATGGAGCATAGTGACATTGGGATGGAGAACAAGATAGTGAGGGGGTACTCATGGTATGACAAAAAGGCTCAGGGGGTACGCAGGACAAAAAAGGTTGGGAAACACTGTTATACGGGCAAAGAATGAGCACCTGGTTGATGCAAGGGATGGGCACCGACTCGACCCCGTTGGAGATGTCTGGCACGGAGAAGAAGAGCTGCTGCTGTCCCGGAGGCTTGGCCCGCTTGACCAGCACGTACGGGTCCATGGAGAACATGTCCAGGGACAGGAAGTCGCAGTGCGTGCTCAACAGGAAGTACTGCACCTGCTCCATGGAGTTGAGGCAGCGGCCACACGGCGAGCGGTAGAATACGTGAAATAGCACCTGGCGTCGTATTGGAGAGAAATTGAAAAGATTTTATTTCTGTTTCGAACTCAAATGTATCCAGGTAGCACATTGAAAGTCTAAATACTAGGGATTGTAACGATACACTCAAGTCATTCATGGATTCACTTCGTATCACGATTTTTTGACCTACGGTTCGATACACCCTGCGATTTTTGAAATCTATGAAAACTATGATAGCCTATTGGTAGAATAGGTTGCAAGAGGCTACAGATAATATGAAAAAGTTTAAAAGTAAGAATGACGATGATTTGAAGCACTATCACATCATATCATGTGGTTGTTTTCTGGACAGACTCCACGCACGCATCATGATTTCTTGGTTTGATACAATATTGTTAATGCCCAACCAAATACTGATCTAAACTGACTTAACAAGGAGTTGACAAATTCTTATACACCTTTTTTATTTTACGGTGCAGTACTTGACACTACATTGCCCGTTAAAAACACAGCAAGCACTTATTTTGTGCAAATGCAGAGAAATTAATTAACTTCTCTTATATAGCTTCATTAAGCCTGACCTTTTGCGCTGGACTACAACAGAATAATTATTTCAGTGTGGGCGAAGGCATCAGAGATGTTGTTAAATTGGGCCTCAAACCAAAACGTTTCAGACCGTTTAATGCAGGGGTGTCAAGCTCAAATTGACTGAGGGCCAAAATCAAAATCTGTAACGAAGTCGTGGGCCGAACTCATCATTTATTTAATAAAATGGACTAAAATTGTGCGTACATGCACTTTATACTCATAGTTAAATTCCGCACACACTCTTTTCCATCATACAGGTACATGGTAGTTTAAATATGCCTTGACATCCTGTGTTCCCATGTTCAAGTCTTGTTACACTATACATTAATGGTGCATGTGGGCCAACTGTAACACACATCTGAGTTTGACATCCCTGCTTTAATGGCTCATAGGAATACAGAGACAATCGAGAATCAATTTGGCTCGAAGGCACCGACTTACCCTGTGGTCGACTCGGTAGCGCCCTGTTATCCTCCGAAACCCAAAGAGCTGGGGGATCTGGAGAGGATTCTTGCCCAGGTGAGGGTTGAGAGACGTGGGGCGGTGGGCATCCAGGCACGACGGGCAACACCGATGGGGCCCATACGTCCTGCCACCCAGCCAGGAGCCCAGAGTTTCGGACTCCGAAGGCAGGGGACGTTTGGTTCCATGCCCGATAGTGATGGGAGCCAGAGAATGGTTTTCCAGTGTAAGGGGTCTAAGCGCATGTCAAAAAAGAAAGAAGATTTTGGTTCAATATTAACTTTTGCTTTGTAATATCAAGTTATGTCAATTTCACACAACCATCACACAACAGCTAATACAGAAAATGCTGAAATATCTGGTCCCCGTGAAGACCTCCGATACGATTATAAAGACAAGACAATAATGAAGAATTCATCAAAAATGTAACTTTATAAAGTACTAAGCATCAAGTTAAGCACAAAAAAAGAGATGCAGCGATTTTTCATTTGATTAAATTTACAGAAATACAGCCTAATATTTCTTGTTAACTCTTCATAAATGCACTTAAAGAAATTTGAATCTGAACCCTTCATAGACGGATAACAATTCCTTCTACATGCGGACAAACAACGAGGGGAAAAAAGTCAAAGCTCTTCTACTTACGGAGGTGATGGTGCAGCCGAAGAAGCAGTACTATAAGCCGAATCCCACGACGTCGAGGAGAGATGCATGATCTCGCTCGGGTCCATATTGTGGATGACAACCTTGACTCTCCTTCTGTTCGATTTGATTTCCTGAATTAGCCGCTCCGTCTCCGATATGGCTGGAGGGGCAACCTGTGGGGAACTAATACTCTTGGAGGGGATGGTAGTGGTGGGGGTGGGGGTGGGAGTAGGGGTACGATTTGAGGTAGTGGTGGGGGTGGGGGTGGGAGTAGGGGTAGGGGTACGATTTGAGGTGGTGGTGGTGGTGGTGGTAGTGGTCTGCTTTGTGCCACTGTTGTTGTTGGTGGTGCTGGTGGTCCTATTTGAGGTGTTGGAGGTGGAGGTGGTGGTGGCTTGGGTGCTATTGGTGGTTGTGGGGAGGGCGGAAGGATGATTTGTCTGAGGCTTCGGGGGCAATCTGCTGGGGGTCTCAGTCCTTTGGACAGGGCTGTCTGAGGAGACAAATGAATACAACAATGATTAATGATTAAATGATTAACAATTAATTAACTGTGGATATACCAATAAGTTGATTAATTAACTGTGGATATATTCTTGAATCTGTAGTTCTATATTGAGACGGGGGAACAGGGAGACTATGGGATTTGTAACACTGTTCTCATTAGATTTTATGACTCCATGTACAGACTGAAGACAGTTATGTGGTTTATATGTGAATATTGTCCTCCTCCTCACCTTTGCGTTTTGCCTCCAACGCTCGCTGTTTCATTTTGTACACGTAGTGTAAGCGCTCAGACCCTTTGTACAGCTTTTCTGAGTGGTCGTCACTCTAGTAGGAGAGGGCGGTAGAGAGAGAAGAAGAGGCGAAGGGTCACTCACACTTCACTTTAGGTTACACACTTACAGTGTACCTACCTCTCATGAGGTACAGTTGAATTCCTGATGTAATAACATGCAATGATGCAACACTATGTTACTAGAGATGCACTGATTCATCATAATGGTGTGCATAGGGTCACTGCAAAAAACTAGAGATGCACAGGATCCAAGATCCGGTTCCGGATCCGGCAGGATAATAGGGTTTTTCACAGGATCCGGATCCGGCAGGATCGTAAGCAGTGGATCCAGTATCCGGCAGTTACCTAAAAATCAGGATCTGGTGCATCTCTAGCCTAGGTTTTTCAGTCAGTCTTTCACAACCCCAATTGCTGCATGGAGTGAAAGAACTTTGGAAGAGGCCAGTGCAGGCAGTGTGGCAGTAAGCCAATGAGTCTAAAAAATAGTTTGAGCCAACGTAATAAAAAGGGCCCACGTGTGCGAGTAGGCTATGTGTTTCAACCCTTTCGTAGGATCCGGTATCCGGTTCCGGATCCGGCAGGATCTTAAGCAGTAGATCCGGTATCCGGCAGGATCCTAAAAATCAGGATCCGGTGCATCTCTACAAAAAAAACACACGCGCAAGCACGCACGCACCTTGAATTTGACCTTGACCAGGCTGCAGTCGACTTCGGTGATGACGGCGTCCGCCCACACCCCATGTCGCTCCACCTTAAGGGCCTCCTCTTTGTGGAGCACCAGAATGGTGGGCGTGTAGCCAGAGTGGAGGGTGGACAGCACAAACTTCCTCACCCCCTCGTCCTCGATGTCCGCCCCAACGTTGTCCACTGCAGGCGGAAAACAAAAATACTGGATAAGAGCAAGATAACGCAAAACACGCCCACTCAATGCAAAAGCGTGTGCTCAAGTTGGGTCTCCTAAGGGGGCGTTGTCCCCTCCTTCTTCTTCTCTTTTTGAGGTGTTTGCACAAGACGTGCGCTACCGCCATCTACAGCGCTAAGGGGACTTCATTGATTCTCAACCTCAGGACTCCGAAGGTCTCCTAACCGAAGGTCTCCTAAAGGGGCGTTCACCCGACATAAAGTGGATACCGGAAAGGAAACAAAATGACGCTTCTTGTTAGATCCATCTTCTTTGGTGGAAACAAGAGCCATCATGAGCAGCGGTGTGGAGCATTGGTTCTTAACCTGGGGTGTGGGCACCCCCTTGGGGGTGCGCCAGAGATTTCAGGGGGTGCACGGAAGTTTGTTTGTGTTGAGATCGTGACCAAATTCTTGCTTGCGAGCATTATAATTGGGCGACCAAAACCTGTTTCAATTTGGTTTTGATTTAGCCTATGTTTAGTTTAGTTTATTTAGTTTAGTTCAACAGGGACCATGCACAATACACATTGATTACAGAAGTAAAAAGATGGCTTGTGCCAGATTATAGCTATACAGGTCCTTCTCAAATAATTAGCATATTGTGTTAAAGTTCATTTTTTTTCCCATAATGTAATGATAAAAAATAAACTTTCATATGTTTTACATTCATTGCACACCAACTGAAATATGTCAGGTCTTGTTTTGTTTTAATATTGATGAGTTTAGCATACAGCTCATGAAAACCCAAAATTCCCATCTCAGAAAATTAGCATATCATGAAAAGGTTGTCTAAACAAGCTATTAACCTAATCATCTGAATTAACCAAATAACTCTAAACACTGGTAAAAGCTTCCTGAGGCTTTAAAAAGTCTCAGCCTTGTTCATTACTCAAAACCGCAGTCATGGGTTAGACTGTGTTTAACATTGAAGTCAATGGCAGTGGCATTGCATGAGGGTTATGAAAGCCCAGATATCATTGATGCTTAGCTGTCAGCTGTTTTTTGTTCTTTGATCTGGTGACCCACACTTCCCTCTTCATTATACTCCATAGATTTCCATACCAAGTTTTTCTATTTTTGTTACAAATGTAATTCTATTTGCCAGAAATGAAACCCCATTGAAAGTCAATGGAATGTTCTGTCTGGCAAATAGAATAAGATTTGTAACAAAAATAGAAAAACTTGGTATGGAAATCTATGGAGTATAATGAAGAGGGAAGTGTGGGTCACCAGATCAAAGAACAAAAAACAGCTGACAGCTAAGCATCAATGATATCTGCTTTCATAACCCTCATGCAATGCCACTGCCATTGACTTCAATGTTAAACACAGTCTAACCCATGACTGCGGTTTTGAGTAATGAACAAGGCTGAGACTTTTTAAAGCCTCAGGAAGCTTTTACCAGTGTTAAGAGTTAATTGGTTAATTCAGATGATTAGGTTAATAGCTTGTTTAGACAACCTTTTCAGAGATGGGAATTTTGGGTTTTCATGAGCTATATGCTAAAATCATCAATATTAAAACAAAACAAGACCTGAAATATTTCAGTTGCTGTGCAATGAATGTAAAACATATGAAAGTTAAATTTTTATCATTACATTATGGGGAAAAAAATGAACTTTAACACAATATGCTAATTATTTGAGAAGGACCTGTATAGCTAATTTCCATCTGCAGTCCCTGGACAGGTAAAACAAATATAAAAATACATTAACATAAACAAGATATAAACAAGTAAGCACATCCATAGGCCATGGGTCACACACACACACACACACACACACACACACACACACACACACACACACACACACACACACACACACACACACACACACACACACACACACACACACACACACACACACACACACACACACACACACACACACACACACACACACACACTAAAATGTCATACAGTGTGAGTCATTTTTTTTAAAACATATGATTAATGTTGACAAGACTGGTTGGTTAATATCCATTTTTTCACACCCCTTGAGAAGGCCTGATAATCAGTAATACTTTTTAGGTTACTGGGTAGACTATTCCATGTTTTGGTTGCCCTGAAGGAGAAGGCCGACTGAGCAAAAGCAATTCGTCGGATTGGGAGACTACAATCAACCCTAATGGTGGATCTTGACGTTCTGCTCATCAATTCAGAGCAGGGTTGAACAAATGTTAAGTCATTATGGTATTGATTAAGGTTTCAAGCCAGAATCATTGTAATTAAGCATTTAAATCATTTTGCAGTGCGTATACACATGTAGAAGTTTGGGTTGGGGGTGCGCGGCTTGTCTTTGGCTAGATAAGGGGGGGCTTTAAGAAAAACAGGTTAATAATCACTGGTGTGGAGAACGTACTGTGAGCATATTGTATATATGAACACTACAGGGTAGGGCTGCGCAATTAATCGAAAACAATCGAACATCGTGATTGAATCGTGATTGAATCGTGATATCGAAATCAGGATCATACCAACCTTCTTTTCAGCATGACCAAAACATGTAATTAGATGAAAATACATGCATGTGGAACCGAGTGCAGGGTTTTTCGTCAACTTTTGCATGATAACCAACAAACCCGATTGATTACATGGGTCTAAAAAAAAAAAAAACACTATCGTGAACTGAAACAAAGCATTAACTCGCAGTAACTTCCCCAGCCCTACTACAGGGCTTGGACAAAATGAAACACCAGTCATTTAAGAGTGGGAAGTTTCATGGCTGAAGTACACAAGCCTGTGGCCAATCTTCATTAATCACACATTGCACCAGTAAGGTGAAGTGTGAAGATTCAATTAGCAGGGAAGAGCACAGTTTTGCTCAAAAATTTGCAATGCACACAACATTGTGGGTGACATATCAGAGTTCAAAAAGTAGAAATTCTTGGTGCCCGTGTAACTGTTGCATCTTTGACCGAGACAGCAAGTCTTTGTGATGTATCAACAAGAGCCACGGTATCCAAGGTAATGGCATACCACCCAGAAGGATGAACCACATCCAACAGGATTAGCTATGGATGCAGGACGAAGCTGTCTGAACTCTCTGAAAGGAATGTTTTGGTGCTAACTCGGACTGTATCCAAAAAACATCTGTCCAAATCATGATAGAATTAAATGTGCACCTCTCCTGTTTCCACCAGAGCGGTTCATCAAGAGCTCCACAGGGTCAATACACACGACCGGTCACCCAAACATCCCTTTCAGACAGCTTCCTCTACTAATAATATTACTCTTCCCAATGTTCTTGCTTTGAAATATAATGCACACTGAATGTTGAATGAATTTTGACATTTACACAGTCTTTGTAAAGGCACTGCTATTATTTTTAGCACTACTGTATATATACTAAAACATGGCCTCATTTGCTGTTTGTTGTTGTGTTTGTTTGTGGTTCCTTCACACAACTAAGACAGCATGTTGTAATTGTGTGCATGCAAAGCCATCGCATTTGGGACCTTTAGCCAAGAAACTGAGGTTGAAGACTGGTAAGACACTGAAACGTGCAAAAGTGCAAAAAAATACAGAGATCAGAAAAGCCCAGAGTGTCATCGTGGCAGACTTACATGGCTTGTAAATGAGGTGCATGTCCGGAAGGGTCACATATTCAACGTTTCCATCATCATAAAACATTAAGAACCTGCAAAGAGTGAAAGCACAGATTGTATGCAAGAGACGTTTTGAGTCCCTCTGTAACATCACACACAGACCAGACAAGGCCAGGGGCTCAGAGCCACATCTTTTCAGTTCAAATGCTTTTGAACAGCAAGGTGATCCAGATATCTATATAAATAGAGAAGCTCAAAAACACTCAATAACAAAGAGGTACAGAGAAAAAAAAAAAAAAAAAAAAAAAAAAAACCAAGAGCAAAAGAAAGTAAGAGCAAAAGAATGAGCGAAAGAAAGAGCAAAAGAAAGGCTGTGTAAAGCTGTATGTCAGGGCTATTCAATTGGAGGCCCGAGGGCCATATGCGGCCCAGATGCAGTTCACATGCGGCCCAGGCATGGCCCCCAACTGAAGCAGTATACATTTCAGTTTTGTTACTGCAGTACAACACATTATTGCTTGTGAATCTTCTGCTTGTCTTACACATTCACATTCAATGTTAAGTTTTAGGTTAGAGACAAATGTTTAAAATTTGTTTGTGGACTACTTATTTTAAGTGTCATTTCAGTGGTCGTGATGTCTGACAATGTGTGGCCCAACTGCAGTTCTTGGTTTCAAAATGTGGCACAGATGAAACTCTAATTGAATAGCCCTGCTGTATGTAGCTCACCTCATCTTGTTCTTTCGGTCCGGGAGCTCGGCGAGACTCGCAGACATAATCCAGGTGTTGAGCCCGTCTGTGTAGGTGGCAGCCACACGGCACCCCACACTCAGGTGGTCTAATGATGGTGTGCTGAAAAATGCCACATGGTGCCCTGATAGAAGCATCTTGCCCTTCTCTCCAAAGTGAATTTTATATTTGGAAGTGCCTCCTTCTACAAGACAAAAAAAAACATGTTTGTATTGCCTTTTGCAGATATTTGAGATGACTTTCAAAATTTGATCCCTTACAAGCATCTTGGCCTTATTTCAGAGTGGTGAATTTAATATGTGGAAGTGCTTTCCTCTACAAGGAAAAAAAACATTGTGTTTGTATCGTTTGTATCTATCTACAGATATTACAGATGACTTGCACAATGACGTCCATGAGGCAAGGGACATGCATGCAACCACTAGCGACCGAGTGCACATACATGAATCAGGACAACTGGAGCAATTTGCATTGTACTGGAGGTACCATCTCGGGGGCAAATAGCCAGCGGGGCACTCATTAATGTTTTCCAACATTGTTTGACTCTACCAGGACCTCAATACGGAAATTCGGAAGGCCGACCCTCACAGTATTGTCAAATACTGCACCGTACATGTCTGCGTACCGGGTGTCAGGTGTTCTCCCGTATGATGTCAAGGTAGCAACATTTTTTAAAAAGCTTGTACATATTTTGTAGCATAACAAAATAACATTATATTAAACCCATTGCATTCTCAATACAGATGATTAACATTTTCAGGAGAGCTTGGCAAGGTGGGACATGTAACTTGCCGTCACAGCGACCAGGTTTACTACAACGTGCTTGCAGGAGACCTTGGTGGATATTAGATTCCTACCAGTGGTTCTGATCTCAACGAGGGTTCCCTCGTGCCAGGTCTTGGTCCGCCTCCTGCCCAACACCTTCATGTTCTCCTTCAGCTCCGGCAGCGGTTTCACTGGCTTGGGCTTGGCGGCAGCCTCTGCAGACACAGGACACACGTCATTGGACGGAATGGTTTGAGCAAAGATTTTCTAAGTAGATCAAGACACATCATCAGCGGGGTTTGAGACTAAATCACGCCCCCTAGAGAACATATGTGGGAAATGAATCCTTGGATCACCACAATTCCCTTAGCGCTGCACCTTGGATCCCTCAGCCCCTTAGTTGCCAGTAGTGCACAATCAATGTTGCTGCCACCAAACGCAACGGACAGAGAAGAAGGGGGACCTGACTTCGGCACATTGTTCTGCATTGAGTGGGCGGGATATCTTGCTCTGATGGACTATTTTTGGTTTGAGTCAATTTCCCAGCTTGGAGTAAGCTTCACTCTTAAGTACTCGGGATTTTGAGGGTGCTGGTTCAAATGGTCAACTAAATTTTTCAAGAAAGAGCCCACACCTTGCATAATAGTGTTTTTTTATTGCACAATGCAAGATGCAGCCTCTCTCTTGAAAAACTGGGATGGTTTGACCAAAAAAAAGGAGTATGGTAGATGATAATTGTCAATGGACTGAATTTATAGAGCGCTATGGTTTGGGAGAGCGAGCGTTGCCAACAACAAATTCCTTCAGAACCATTCTCTGTTGATCTAAAAGGAATCAATAAAGTCTACAATCTGTTGCCTGACTCCTCAATGTTAGTCGCCATTGTTATTGAAAGCTCTGTCAGATCGCTTTGTCTAGTTTCAGGATGGACAGACTCTCAGAAATTCAGACCCCTCTGATAGGGTTTTCAGGCCGACCAGAACGGAGCTGGTGCCAGCGCTTATCTGCGAAACGCCCATGTTCATACCGGACTCTCAACTTTTTCATACGACTGTGCATGTGACTGCGTTACCCCGATGAACCAGCTGACGGCCACGTTGTCATCACAGTTCGCGGAGAAAAACCAAGGATTTTGCGGCTGGCATTGCGAACCATCTTTCCGGTTCGCGAACGCTAATATCTGTGGCGTGAACACGGCCTGAATGCGTCTTGTGTGTCTAGCTCATGGGGCCCCCTCTGGTGGAGCTTTGCAGTACTGCATGGAGGTCTGGCTGGGTCTTCACATCTTGAACTCAGGATTTACACTACTGTCTCCAGCAGTGGTTCCCAACCTTTTTTGGCATGGCATTGCATGCAACCACTAGCGGCACCCCACACTCAGGTGGTCTAATGATGGTGCGCTGAAAAATGCCACGTGGTGCCCTGATAGAAGCATCTTGTTGCTTACTGCATTAGCTACTTTGTTCTTTTCAATTGCATTTTCCCATTGGCAACACCCGAAGTTGCCAACAGGCTAACAACTTCTCTATTGAGAAATGCAGCAGAGGAAAAAGGGCCTTATCGGCAAAAAAGGGACTGACCTTTCTGCAACGTTTGTGCTGGTTTTGCTACGGCACCCGAGTTGGTAGCATCGTTGGCTGCGGTCGGTTTCGGGACTTGCGTTGCGGCAGGGGATGGTGTTCTCCGGACCTCATCTTCATCTGCAGAAGAAAAAATACAGACATACATATTCAAGCTTTCTACTATGACACTGTAGCAAAGAAGGGTTTCTGCTGGGAAGGAGGGAGAGAGAGAGAGAGAGAGAGAGAGAGAGAGAGAGAGAGAGAGAGAGAGAGAGAGAGAGAGAGAGAGAGAGAGAGAGACTATGTAACCTGCGACTTCTGCTATATCATACACGCAACTTCTCATTTCTAGTTCAAATTATTTATTTGCAAGCATTATTTGATGAATATTGACAAGCATCTGATAGTTATTTTGAGGGAATCCCCCACCCCACCCCACCCCACCCTATTGTTGCTAAAGTATTTTAGCTGCATGATTGTATGACTTATACAAAATACAGTCAAGATCATCATTACCGATATGATGATAATCATCATTATCATCCATCACCATCGCTGTCGTTATTACACACACTTTGACAATACTATACAGTATACACAATTTAACAGTCTCAAAATTAAACAAATCACCATATTGATATTGCAGGGTTAGGATTGACGCCTCTGGAAATAACAACATTTGGGAAAAACAAGAGTAATTTCTGACTTTTTATGTTGTTTATTGACACTTGATATACGTTTTATTGTGTGTCTCAGTTAAATTCAGTAATACAAAATCAAAGTCTCAAAATGAAAGTTACATTTACAAATTACTTTTAAAAACTTTTTTTATAGCGCTTTGGAAGTTCAAGGACTTACCAACTCCCCACACCTCGGAAAGACTTAATGGCTTATACGCCCCACGGGTCTTCTCAGGTTCTGTGCTTGCATTTGGCTTCTCACCAGCTGAGTTGGTGGAGGTGGTGGTGGTGGTGGTAGTCGGTGTAGGCGGTTGCGCTTGTTTGTTGGCACTTGTCGGAGCAGACGGTTGTGTTTGTTTGTTGGTGCTCGTCCGGTCAGACGGTTGTGTTGGTTTGTTAGTGCTTGTTGGGGCAGACGGTTGCGTTTGCTTGTTGGTGCTTAGAGTCTCCGTCTGGGCTTTACTTGACAAGTCCCGTCCTGAGACTAAAACGGCCAAATTAGCTAAGCCGGTGGATGCTGGTGTTTTAGGGGAATCTGTTTGGCAAATTTCCTTGGCTGAACTGCTTTCAAGGTTTTCAGAATTTGTGGGACCAGAGCGTTTTCTGTGTTTGGGGACACCATTGGGAACCGTAGGGCTATGGGGTTCACTCAAGAAGCCCAAGATGGACTTCTGTGTCTTGGGCGTACTGCTGGAGCTAGTTTTGTTGAGACTAGTTTTATTGGAGTCCTTGGGGGTAGAGCTTGGTGACGTGCTGGCAGGAGTGGAGGCAGTCTTTTTAGCTTTGGAGCTAGGCGTTGAAACTTTACTGGACTTGCTAGCGCCACGGCCGGCAGACTTTCGCGCAGGTGATGACTGAGGACTGTTTGGCTTTTGGAGAAAGTTCTTCAGCTTAGTGATGACATGAGGATCGGGGGGCTTCGAGGCTTCCGAAGGAGAAGTGCGTTTGTCCAATGGGGCGCTTGGTGCGGTGGGCAGGGAAGGGCTGGGGACCTCGCCGTAAGGCAGCGTTTCAGGCGTCGGGGCTGTTGGGGTGCTCGGCTTTGGTTTCCGAAGTCGCGACCTCGCCTTGTCAGACCTTGACGATTCTCCTGACAATTCTTTTGACGTGGGCTGTACCTGCAGTAAACAGAGAGGTAAGTCAAGGATTCGTCTGCCCACAAAGTGACATCTGATTAAAACGTAATACATACACTTGTAGATGAATGTCCTTACCGTTTCACCATGGCTCAGTTTTGCATGAGGTAGACTTGAGGTGCTGGGTTCATCTAAAAAATAAAAAATAAAAATTAATTAAAAAAAGAACATCATGCATCTGTAAGCTTGTTTGCTTTGCAAAAATACAATGACCATATCTGATCTTAATAATGATCTTAATAAGAGATGATACACAGGGCAAGTTTTTGGCAGCAACATGAATGGCTCCTGATTTTCTGACAGAATGATTAACAAAAAATGTCAAAAACTCATCCATGTTATCTTGATCAAATAAAATCTTAAAAGTACCGCTGCCTAGAATCTTTGTTTATAAAGTGTACCGTGTGTCACTAACAAGTGCCAATTCATATAAAAAGCAATTATCATAACAGTAAGAGAAAAGCTGTTCACCGATATCCATGTCTTCATTATTGTCCAGGCGATAGTTGCCATTGTCCTCCTCATCCTCATCCTCCACGTCTAGCGGAATGGCACTATCCCGCTGCTGTTTTCCCAAGTCTTCATCTTCAGAATCAGTGTCCCGGTAATCCATGTCAAGCTGGTTGTAAAAACCCTTGATTACCGATTCACACTCCAACAAGGACCTACACAAATGGCATCATACAGTACAGTAGTAAGACCTGGGACATATTGCATTATTATATTACATCATACTCAGCTGAGGCTATTATCCAAAGCAACCTATTTTTTGTTATGGTAAAGAGTATTACATGACAGTCCCTGGAGCAATGTAAGGTTGGGGGGCCAGCTGCAGCCTTGGTCCAATGGACAAATGGGCTGTCAGACCAGTGACATGGAAACAAAGAAAGATGGTCGAAAGAAGGTACAAGTTCTGTTTGTTCACCACAACACTCACTTGGAAGTACGGTTGATGTTAATATAAAAACAATCCTCTCTCTTTTGTATCTTCGCCTCCAGATCCTCGATGGCCGCTTGGCGCTGTCTGACGTCGCTGTTGGCCATTGCTACTGATTCGAGCCACTTATCAAATTCTTCCCTCTCCTTCTTCTCCTTCTCCTTCTCCCTCTCCCTCTGCTTTTTCTCCATGGTGTCGTCGCCTGTGTAAGACCAACGTTATCAGTAGTGCACACATGATGCACAAAAAATGTATCTACATTTTAAACCATTGTAGATCCCACATTTAATAAAAATAAAAATATTTTTAAGCTTTAAATGGAATATAGTGTACAGACATGCTTTTATTGTCACCACCGGTTGTTTATCTTGACTTGCAGCACTCAATTGATAGCCATTGAAAGTGAATGCAAAGAAAGTTGTGCAAGAAGTTGACATTCACCACAAAAGACGGATTTATGTTTTACTGTTTGACAGAGTCCACCATAGATGTGGCGTCCACGACATCACAGTTAGTCTGAAGTTGTTCCTAGAAGGATTGCCACTATGATTGCTACGTGCACACACACATGGTACTGTTTACTTCCCACTTTCTTTAGATAGAACAAGGCACCACTGTACGAGACGCTTCTACACCAAACTTCAGCGCTGCAGTTGAGAAAAAGCGGGGGAGGGAAAACGCCTATAACACCGCAAACGTGCAGGTACACTTTCTAGTTTTAAGACTCTGTTTAGTGTGGTGAACCCGATCAGACCATTTTTACAAGTAAAAAAAAAAGAAACGTTATTATGATGACAGACACGAGAACATTTCTTGTCCCGTCTCGTCTACATTATTAGAGTTCAACGCAAATGTAGGCTACTGCATCAGCGCACTCGTGCACACGCGTACTCAATTTCGCAGTTTCTAAAAATATTTTCAAATAACTTGGGATGACCTTCCTTTATTAGGACGAAGTTCACAAAGAAAAATAAATTACCTGGGGATGGAGTTTTGGGGAAATTCTCTTCCTCGGATTCTTTTCCCTCAACCAGCAAACCTGCATAAATAGCGCATTACCGCCACCATCTGAAGTGACTGCATAAATGCATGCTTCAGTCCCATTGGAGAAATAGGCGAGTAAATATAAGATTTAAAGATGTATTGCACGTTTTCTGAAATGTTATCCTAGCTTATCTTGTTTTGCAGTTAATCTAAAAAATACTGCCCTCACCCTTAAGCTAGATTTATGCTTCGCTCGCATAGAATCTGCGTCCGTCCGTTTTCTGTCTATGCGAGTCCACGCCCCCCTCTCAGAGGCTCTGCGCCCGTCGTCTAGCGCCTCGAAAAAATTCTAAGGGGTCTTACACACCAAGGCGGTAAAGCGTCGCGGAACGGCCGCGTTTTTTACCGGCGTCGGTGAAAATACATTGAAACCTATCTGTCCTTACACACCAACCGGCGGTAGTCGAGCGTCAGCGGCGCGGGAGCCGGCTCCGCGCCGCGCTGCATTTGGAAAATAGAACTCCAGCGTATTTTTCACGCCGGCAACCGCCGGTGTCTCATTCAAATGAATGGCAAAGTAGCACACTAGCTTTAGCTGTGGGGAGGGTTTTGAATAGGACTGGCCGCGCACGCCGACGGTGTCAGTGTGCAAGGCAGAGAAAAACACGCCGGCCAAAACTAAGCAGAAAGACCGCGTCCGTCCTGCGACCGTTCCGTTCCGCCTTGGTATGTTTTGGCCCTAACTATCCGTCGGACGGACGCGGAGTACGCAGACAAAAAGGCACTATGATTGGTCGTCTCGCTACTTCCTTGTTCTGTTCTTGTGGCAGCGCAATGCCAGTAGTTTGCGA
Organism: Engraulis encrasicolus; assembly: GCF_034702125.1. Classification (NCBI taxonomy): domain Eukaryota; kingdom Metazoa; phylum Chordata; class Actinopteri; order Clupeiformes; family Engraulidae; genus Engraulis; species Engraulis encrasicolus. The sequence goes on from NC_085876.1 coordinate 39,717,102, forward strand.
GAGCAGAGCTGTATTCTGTTAAAAACTTTATTAATGCCTTGTTTGTAAATGTGTGTAAATACACGAAGCTAAGCTAAGTAACAAACAATGCATCAGTTGAACACTCGTGGCACAATGCCTGCGGTTTTACTACCGTTCCTCCACCGAATGTAAACACACATTGGCAGAATCAACTGTCTTTACATGCTTGCATTTTCTGCTCGTGAAAACAGACTGGGTATGTCAAATAATGATACCACTGCATTGCCTTTGCAATTTGTGTGAAAATACCTCGCTAACCGGGATAGAAAGCAACATTGCTTAATAATGACCGCAGTGCTTACAATGTAGTGAAAGTAGCCTAATCGCGCAATTTCAAATGTGGCTGGCAACGAGACCTCGGACCTCGCAGAGCTCGCAGATGCATGAATACAAAATTGGTTCGTGGCCACTCCCACGCGACTTTTCACGCTCGCAGTTGCTGAAGTCTAATCTGACCTTTAGCCTGTTTGTGCAGATAGGCCAGCTGACAAGATTTTTGAAAACATGCTTATTTTACACCTCTCTTCGATTTAAAAAATAGAAGATTATGTTCGCCAGCTCTTCCAGACATTCCTCCAAGTATGTATCATTCCCCAGTCAACATGCTGTTGTAAATATCAGTGGTGTATTCATGCAAATGCAGTTCTGGGGTTATACCTTGCCACTAAAAAGGCACACAAAGTTGAAATAAAATCTGTGTCGGTCGGGCCCCAAAGTGTCAGATGTCATGCGACCTTGCCTCCGCCACTTGCGCTTGTCTCCTCGTCCCGCCTGCTGGCCCCTCCTCCGTGGAGAAAACGATAAAGTTTCCCAGCTGTCAGCCTAGCCACAACAACTTTTGAGGGACCATCCCAATTGCAAATGAGAAAACGACTCTACAATTGAGCTTTTGCAAGATATTGAAATACAATGCTGTTGTCAGTGATGTCATCATGACATATTACTTCCTGGTACGAGGAGAGAAGCAAGTGGAGGAGGCAAGTGGAGGAGGCTGTTAGAATGAATGGGGTCCCATGGAGCTCAACCATAGATGCTGCCATTGCTTTGGGAGAGAACTGGTATCATCGTTTCATTTTATTTTCACCAAAGGCAGGATAAATTATCCTTTCAAACAGTACTTAGTTTGAATGTTTAAACTCGCTGGATCTTTGTAAAATACATGTTTATTGTCAATATGACGTCACGAGTGGCTTCACACACTGCGTTTGGATTGGTCGGCAGGCTGCGCTGCTGTGATCACGGCTGCCGTAAAGCAATTTTGTTAGCAAGATGCTAGCGGAGCCTGACTCATAAATGCCAAAGCTGTAAGAAATCAGAAGGACATAACTCCCAGGTTATTGTACATTTCATTTAAAACCACATTGGTTTCTCAGAACTTACAGTAATATTGACAAGTTTCAGCCGGCAGTGAGCACAATTGTCAGTTATTAGCACCAGCCTTGTGGCCTCTGCTGTCTCGACAGCGCTCCCTAGGTGAACTGCAGGCACGGGTTGGAGGGCCTTTACAGGTCTGTGGTTGGGCACCTCCATGCATCCAATGCCCATCTTCCATATAGCTTTCTGGTCAGTCATTCACGTGGCACGTAATTGGCTGAGTAAACTGTCGGCGGAAATAACTCCATTTTGGAAGCTGAAAAAACGTTCAATTTTGGCTGAATTCACTAGCCTAGCATTCCCCATTGAAATGACTGGAGGCAGGACTTACTCACTCTCTCCAGTTCTTAACCCTGTGAAACGTGAACCATGAAAGCAATGAGAGAAAATTCTATTTTTTTGTAATTTGCTTCAATATTGGTCCCTTATAAGAAATGTAAAAAAAAAAATCAAAATTTTGTTAAGGTCGCTGAGATATTTAATATACATATATGATGCATCAGGCTTTTAATGAATGAAAATTCCAATTTCATGACCATTGAAAAATGACTTTTAATGCATTTACAACTTTTTTTTAATTTAAAAAAGTTGTCAGACAATTTAATTTGAGGATTATCTTTAAATATTTAGTGAGATCCTGCCATTTTTTAAAGCCTATCCTTGTTTTAGCAGGACCATATTTTACATTTCCCACAGCCTGGTTGGGTATTTTTTTTAAATCTATGTAAAAACATAGCTGATCGAATGCTCAACAACCTATTTATGAGTGTAATATAGATCATTATTCATTTTTGATGTGTAATTTGAATATATGGGTCCATTACTACAATTGGACCATTTCTCCATTCACTTCAATGCATTTTTTACGAGATCATAATTTCAACATTTTGCATTGCATTTTCAAAATTGCAAGTAAAACCTGTTTCTTAAGGCAATATCTTTGTCTTGAAGTAAAACAACTTGTGTGTTTTGTTAAACGATCGTCGTGGTATGCTTTGTAAGTTTCCCTATGGAGCAAATGCATTGATGGCTGACTTCCTGCCACCGCCGGATGGTGCTTATATGTCTCATCAGTTTTAGCACGATCTCTCTGCAACACGGTATAAAAATATAAACTCTTCCTTGCTTAATTGCACAAAGCAAGTGTTCAAATTAAAGGATGTAGAGTTATATTTCGGAAATTTGTACACAAACCTTATGCAATTTGACGAAATCTCAGCGTCGGTCAGGGAAACTGCTTCTACCCCATTTTCCTGTTTTTCGCCGAGCTGTGGTCAACTTGTTGTCGACCGCTGCTCTCTTGTGGCGGTTTCCGTGTACTGCAGGACGTTTGGAAATGACACGCAGGATGTTTTTCAGATCGATTTTTTTGTGCGTCAGCGTGGAGAGGGCTTTGAATTTGATGAGACATATATGATGCATCCGGCGCGATAGGGTTAAACTACCTCCATGGCGCCGTCAGGCTGTTAGAACGCTCCACCTCGTCCATTATTTCCCTTGATATCGGGACACCTCGTCGGCCGCTATTCCATACTTATTATATGGTTGTGACGTCATCTGTCGAATGCTCCATTCATTTCAACGGGGCTCCCCAACGTTCGGACGTCTGTTATTTTTCGATAACGGACGGGTTGGTCTATAACAGACCGCTGTCAATGGCAACAAGACCTTTCACTGCTAAAGCGACTTTTCAACAAGACTCTAATCAGCTGCTGTGATAGACAACACCCGTTGTCCTGGCTACCGCTGTCATGTATACAAGTCAGTGGCTAAAGCGAATGTTTCATATCACTCCGCAGGGGGTCCGGTCTTTTGTCACTCTAATCAGCTGCTGTGATAGACAACACCTGTCCTGGCTAGCCTACCTAGCTGTTGCCTAGCGGTGTTCCACAACGGCACTGTTTTGTTTTGCGCAGCAACAATCTTAACATTAAATAGGTCTAAAGAAATGTCCCCGCATGTGTGAATCATTTAAGTATATCCATATAATAAGCGGGTTAACTTTCGGCGAGTCGGTCGCTTTGTGGAATAGCAGCACTTCAGAGAGAACAAGACCCCTCCGCTCCGCGTCGGGGTCTAAAGATTCTCTCTGTCGTGCTGCTATTCCACGGTAGCGACCTTCTCGCCGAACGTTAACCCTTACATAACATTGTTAGTAGGTCCTGTGCAAAGGCGATAACATGGGCCACCTCACCTTTCTGTTTGTCTTTGTCTGTTCCAGATGTCTGTTGTTTACTTCTGAAGACGTAGTGCAAGCGCTCAGAACCTTTGTGCATCCATTCCGAGTAGCCATCATTCTAAAAGAGAGAAAAAGGGAGAGTAAAATGAAGCTCTGCTGTACAGTGACATTTTTTTGCCCATTTTCCCATGGATAAAAATGTGTGTGAGCCTAAACGTTCCAATCAGCCACAGGATAAATAATAGCCTTCACTCTGAACCAGATATTGGTATGGGATGCAATGACTGCTGCATTCACTCCTATTCCAGTCTAGGTTTTGTTACTAGTGTAAATCTCTTGACTGCACACCAAATCTACCTTCGCTTACTAAAAAAGTGATCTAATCTAATATCTGTGCTTCTAGGCAAAAAGTTGCAAAAGTTGCTAAAAGTACATCAAATACTGCTGACAATGTGGGTGTAGCATGGTTTGTGTTAGCGTGGCAAGTGGTGGGGCAAATGTGCCAACTAGGGCTGCAGCTAACGATTATTTCAATAGTCGACTAATCGATAGGTCTAGTCACGATAAGTCATAATTTGTCATGAAAAAAAAAAGACTTGCTCCAACTTCCGACAAACCTTCCGGGCCTCTAGCGCAGGCAAGTGAAAAGTAATAAAGCATTAATAAGGTAAGTAAAAAAAGCATTGGATTAAATGAAACGATTAGTCGACAATGAATTCGATGAATTTTCATTGTCCACAAATTTTTATAGTCGATAAGTCACGATTAGTCCGTCGACTAATCATTGCAGCCCTAGTGCCTACTGTAAGTTGTAATACCCTGACTCTTACCAGACAAGTGTAGTTCCGTGCAGCTTTGCGAGCTCCACTACAAGGTCTGGGGGAGTGCGCATGGATTGGATTCGCCTTCAGAAGGCATGACTTTATCTATCATTTGTCTGTTTTGGCCACCAACAAATTCCTTCAAAAACGTTTCCCGTTCATCTCTAAAGGATCAATATAGTCAACAATCCGTCCTGTGCCTTTTTCAAGGCGAGCCGCCATTGTTATTGAAGCAATTAATGCATCGGCAAATATCTTGCCTGAGAGACTCTCAGCAGTCCAGACCTCTGTGGAGCGTAGTTCCACACAAGACAGCCAGGGGGCACTCTGTGAGCTCAACACACGGAAGTCTGGTCAGAACCAGGCCGAAGTTGTTGAGCCCCACTATTCAGCCACAGAATGTGGAAGGAGAAACAAATAAAAATGAAAAGACAATAAGCATCCCCCTCACTTGACCACACAGTAAAAGTTCAGTTTCTTGCAGCTTAACGCCTTGGATACCCTCAACAAATGAGAAGAAGTGTTTTTTTTTGTGGATTTTATTACGGCAAATACTGGATGAATGAGAATCAACACATTCAGAAAATTAAAAAAGGCAGATCTGCACCCTGCCAAATGAGCTCCAAAGAAACTTTAAAACATTTAATGCTTTGAAGTTATGGCCCAGAAACGGTAGGGCACTGCACTATTACGCCAGGGAACCAGGATTCCTGACCCGAGGTCATTTCCCGATCTTCCTGTCCCACTCTTCACTGTCCTGTCTTAAGTTGACATGCCCCGCCACCCCCCACCCCCCCACACACACACACACACACACACTTTTTTAAAAGTTAATTTTACTAAAATCATATGCCTGATGAAGATGAAGGCTGATTGAAATGTTTCTTCTTTTATATTTAAATAAAGTAGTTTTTTTGGTGCTCATTTGGCCAGTGTGCACCTTTTTCAACTCTCTGACAGACACCTGCAAAAGAGTGACATTGGAAGTGTGCAGTGCACCCTACCGAACACTAATATCGTTCACAGGCACCCACACACTCACCTTGAACTTGACCTTGACCAGGCTGCAGTCGACCTCTGTGATGGTGGCCTCCGCCCACTCCTCGTCGCGCTCCACCTTCAGCGACTCCCCTTGCTTATACATCAAGCGGATGGTGGGCAGCTTGCCTTGGAGGAGAGTCGACAGCACAAACTCCCGCATAGCCTCGTCCTCTATGTCCTCCCCGACATTCTCTGCTGCACGAGGAACAAAACGACATTTAGATTAGAAACAAGGTTTGTGGAGCCGTAGTACACACGTCAACATTTAACCATATATAGATATAGGATGGAGTAAAATGCATTGTCATGTTTTCAGAATGTATTGTTTATGTAGAAATGTTTCTATGTGTGATGCTTATGTTTGTGTGTGTGCATAGTACTGTATGTGCATGCGTGTGTGTGTGTGTGTGTGTGTGTGTATTTTCTCTGTCTAGATGTCGCACATTCATACCAATAAAACAGCACAATGCAGTGGAGTGCAAACTCTTTGGCACAGAACAGAAATCAATGCGAGCTAGTGGACTGATGTAGATTTTCATAGAGAAATACAAAAGCCTAAATACAAAAGCATATTTCATAGAGAAATACAAAAGCATAGTAAGAGTATGTTTTTGAGGGTCTGGGTGGGCCCCTCACTGGCGCACAAACACATCTGGGCATGGGGGATGGTAAGACTGGGAATACTGGTGGTAATACTGGAGAATGTCAGAAAGGAACTAGGGGGGAAGGTTTGCTGACCAGAGACAGTGACACCCGACACTAACAATATCCTTATTTGGGCATCGGCCAAAACCAGGGCTCCACTTTTGGGGTATATAACCTTTTGTCCAAGGCAGAAGGTACACACAGTCTGGACCAGCACGACAGCTTGGGGTTCTAGAGGAGACTGATCAGTTTCCCTGGTGTCATGATGCAGCTCGGGTCAGTAGGTCTTCTGCTCTTTGACTGTTCATTGTACTTGTGTGGCAGAGAACGTAATAAATGTTGGACTCCCTTTCACATAGATTTCTTGAGTAAGTTTGATTATTTCTGGTATTTAGATATTCGGTGGGATTCATTTTCCACAACAGGACCCCCCGAAATGAACCCAAAATTTGACCAGGTTTCCAGCTGGTAAACGCTCGATAAATACCCGGTAAATGAAGAGTACAATCTCAGCTGGGCACACTTACATGGCTTATAAACGAGGTGAATAGCCTGCAGTCCGACGTAACGCACTTTTCCGTCATCCAAGAACAAGAGGAACCTGCAACGAGTGGAACCACAGAGTGTATGTAAGACAGTAATTCTCAAAGTGTGGTCCGGGGACCACTGGTGGTCCGCGACAGTGCTCAGGTGGTCCGCAAGGGGATTTCTACTTTTCCAAGATGAACTAGCAGTAGGCTATAATTGTATCATTAGATACAAAGATAAGCATAGCTGAAATCTTATTTTCACCACAATAAGACGACAGGCTTGTAATGTGTACAAAAAGAGAGTGATCTGCATCGAAATTAGCAGTGTCAAATTAGCACCTGTTAACTGTAAATTCAGTTGACAGATGGTCCCTGAACATTTTGGAGGGGGGACAAAGTGGTCCACGGTCTGAAAAAGTTTGAGAAACACTGATGTAAGACAAAGAGGAGCAGTAGTTTTCAAAGCGGGGGCCGGGGAGCACACAGAAGGTGAATAAATTGAATACATTATCTAAATAACTATTGTAAACCTAAATAAACCAAAGATGAGCTAAATATTATTCCTATAGGCCCTACCGTAGCGCTAACGGTAGGGCACTCGTCTGCTGTAATCCATAGACGCCAGCTGTTGGGAATTCCACTTTTCATGCAGTGAGTTCACATCATCTAGAGCAGCAATCAGTCTCCAATGACGTATTTTTCCCCAAGTGTGTCGCGCAAATTAGGCTGAGGGCCAAACAAATACCCCGACCGTATGGCCACTGAGAGCATAGATACATTTTTTTTACTAGTTCAAATCTCATGCCGGGCCAAATGTTTGCCATGCTTGGGCCAGATCCGGCCATTTGGAGACCACTGATCTAGATTATTATTCAGTACGGTATAAGGCCATCTACAGCACTGTTTCCCAACCAGGGGTACGTGTACCACTAGGGGTACGCGAGCACACTGCAGGGGGTACTTGGAAAAATTTAATTTTAACAAATATATGGAGCTTAGTTACATTGGGATGGAGAAAGCGATATAGAACTTGACTTAGGGGGTACTCATGGCACAATGCAGTGTTTCCCATACATTGAGGAAACTATGGCGGCCCGCCATAGTTTACATTTGGCCGCCATAGTTTCCGAAAATGTAAAAAAAAAAAAAAAAATTTTTTTTTTTTTTTTTTTTTAGTTTTTTTTTTTTTTTTTTTTTTTTTTACGATTTCCGTGTTTGTTAAAAGCGATTTCAATTACGATTTCCTTCGCATTTTCCTCCTGGAGTAAATACATCCTATAGAGAAAACCACAAGTGCTTGAAAGAGAGAGGGATCAAAAGCCTTGTCAAGTTGTTGTAGTTAACTTGGGTTTGGGAGCAATACAAAAAAACCTTCTGAGAAGGTACAGTTGGGATGAGTTTACTAACACTCCCCAGGCTTTGTTTTACAGTTGTAATGAGTTAGGTGACAGGCCTTCATTGACAAGGCAGAGGAGACATCGAGTTGCATATAGAAATGATGAATGTGTAATGAATGTGAAGTAGACATAAATGTGTAATATGTTGTTCAGCCCTTTTAATGGGAGGAATTTTGAAAAACTGGCCCTGTGACCAGCACCCCTCATGTAGAATGTGTGTGTGGGGAAAAGGCATAGCCTACCCTCTTAGACCCTTTTTGTTTATGCGTTAACAATTTCACAGCAATCTTAAATTCTTATCTCTGCTCCTATTTTGTTTTATTATTTTTTCATTACATAGACCCCTGCATGTGTATTATGTAGCCTTATTTCTCAAAATATAAATGGCTGAAATGTAGGCGTAGGCCTATAGTTTCTCCATGCGCCAATGTCATACTGTAGTCATTGTTTTGCCATTTTGCATTTACACTGCGTGAATAACCCCCAACCCCCCCAAAAAAAGGCCCGTGAAAAGCACCCCCCCCCCCCCCCCCCCCCCCCGGAAAAAAAAAAAAAAATCCCGGCTGCCCCCATAGTTTCCAAAATTTCTGTGGGAAACACTGCAATGAAAAGGCTTGGGGGTACACAAGACAAAAAAGGTTGGGAAACACTGATCTACAGTTACTGTTGGGGCAGACCACCTACCTCGCACGGTTCTTGCGGTCAGGTAATTCGGCCAGAGTGCCAGAGAGTATCTCTGGCTGCTGGTCCCTTTCCTGTACGCTGGCAGCCACGCGAGTGCCCATCTTGAGATGCTTGATGGACGTCGGACCCAAGAGCGCGACGTGTTGTCCAGGCAGCAGCATGCTGCCCTCTTCCCCGAAATCCACCTTGTACCTGGAACAGCCATCTTTAACAAGGGAAAAAGAGAGAGAGAGAGAGAGAGAGAGAGAGAGAGAGAGACAGAGAGAGAGAGAGAGAGAGAGAGAGAGAGAGAGAGAGAGAGAGAGAGAGAGAGAGAGAGAGAGAGACAGAGAATAAATGCTTTTTGTGGCAATTAAACAGTTACAACTAAAAGCAGGTGATTTGAAATATGTGGCACTGGATATACTCGTGTCGAACTACTTCGTTATAATTAGGCCACAAAATCTGATGGTGATTACAGTATAGTATGTGTGACTATGGTCATCCATATTTCATGAATACGTACGTTTCATTTCATTTACGCATCCTCATTTGTTGCCTTCTTGTGTACAGTATACACGAGTCAAACTATGTAATTACAACTTGGCCACATATTCTGATTGGAAGTGGTGTGGACATGTCCCAGCCATTGACATCTAAAATTGCACTCATGCCTGTCGGTGTAGGGAGAGGTAAGGGTGGGATTCAAACCTGCAACCCACTGATCTTCAGTCCACCAAGCTAACCATTAGGCCATAGGTGCCCTCCGCCCTTGCCTGATTACCATCGACGTTCAAATCTCTTCGAGACTTGGTCTGACCAAGAGCATAACAATTAACATTTCCCAAACGCCATGGTTGACCCGCCTCCCTTGGTTTGCTTATGGTTGCTTGCTTACTGACAAAGTGGGAGGAGTTCCCGTATTTTCGGGAATCAGAAAGTACTTGCATTGCTCTTGACCTGAGCAGTTGCAACGCTGAAAGTGTTGCGTCACTAGGAGGGCACAGCCTGGCTACCCTCCTACCCGCCCTACCTTTGTCTCTGATCTCGGTGAGGGTGCCCTCATGCCAGGTCTTGGTCTTCCTCCTGCCCAGCACCCTCATGCTCACCCTCAGCTCCGGTAGCGGCAGGGGTGGCTGCTCTGCCTGGCTCTTCCCTCCATCGCTTGGCCCTGCGGAAACACAGCAGGGGTACAAAAATATCAATTACGTTCCTTCAGTCCTCCTATGGCCTCACGACTTGAGGCCTGACATCATCAAGGATGTTTCAATTCTGATATATTATTTTATTTACTTTCTTGTCATCTTATTCCGTTGCCTGACTTTCGCCCGACCTGTAGCTCCACACAGCTTTGTGAGCTCCACCACTAGGGGGCTCCAGAGCTGCACACACACAAAGAGGTCTGGTAGGAACCAGGCTACTTATTTCTGGGGGACGGGGGCCATCAATGTGTCAATATGTGCTGGGGCCATCATACTAAGAACATTCGATTACACTTCACTAATAAGGTGTAACACTGTGTAACCTGTGTGTGTGTGTGTGTGTGTGTGTGTGTGTGTGTGTGTGTGTGTGTGTGTGTGTGTGTGTGTGTGTGTGTGTGTGTGTGTGTGTGTGTGTGTGTGTGTGTGTGTGTGTGTGTGTGTGTGTGTCTCAAACTGTCAAATCCATAAAGATTATTTGGAAATACTGTTGGTCCAGTGATTTCCTGAAAACTGCATGGTAATTATTTGCCATGTGTGGCATAGATTAATTTAATTTATGTGGGGATTCATGTGTGGACTAATGTATGTGTGGTGACATAGCAGGGAAAATGAGAGGGGAGCAGGGTTCCCACACCTTTTTCATGAACAAATTCAAGCACTTTTCAAGTACCTTCAAGCACCAAATTTTCAGTTTTCCAGCACCTTTCAATAAGTCGCAGGAAGGCGTGTGGGGTCCTCCTCCAGAAAATATTGTGTTTTAAGATGCAATTTGCTGCATTCTCCTCCATTTTAGGGTGTTGACAGGCAAATCCCATCTGATATCTCACTCCCTCAAATTTTTGATGTATCTGAACATTTTTTTCTATTATTTGACTTACTGAGTTTGACTTGACACAAAATTCAAGCATTTTTACAACCTTGAAAACACTTAATTGAAATTCAAGCATTTTCAAGGAATTCAAGCACCAGTGGGAACCCTGGGGGAGGCATAGCTGGGTGAATGAGAGGGGAGAGTAAAAAAGTATGAGTTGTATATGGAGGAGAAGAGTGTATATGTATGTAGAGCAGTGTTTCCCAACCAGGGGTACGTGTACCACTAGGGGTACGCGAGCACACTGCAGGGGGTACTTAGGGAAATGTAATTTTAACAAATGCATGGAGCATAGTCACAGTCGAATAGAAAAAGTGATGTTAAATATGAGTTAGGGGTACTCATGGTGCAACGAAAAGGCTCGGGGGGTACATGAGGCAAAAAAAAGGTTGGGAAACACTGATGTAGAGGAGTGTATGTATTGGAGTTCAGGGAGAGGAGAGCCGGAGCGTCTTCATTACGTTGCTCTTTCAGGGAGACTGTTTGTTCCTGCATTGACCTTGGCCAAGGCCACTGCTGGACAGGGGCGCCGAAACAGATAAGGGTTGTTTGAGTTTTTGGGTTGAGCGCTTGCATTCCACAATTTTCCACGCCTGCTCAAGCTTAGATGGTGGTCGATCAAAATTAATTCTCGCTGCAACTCTGTTGGCTTCTCTCCGAGGTGGATCCCATTTGCCAGTTGCGAGCCACAAGTCCAAAAGTGTTCACAAGTCCAGTCTCTTCACAGTTCACAACCACAAGTCTGGGGTGAGTTTCTCAAAAGAGAAGTTGTTAGCCTGTTAGCAACTTTGGTAGTTGCCAATGGGAAAATGCATTGAAAACAACAAAGTAGCTAATGTAGTAAGCAACTTTGGTTTTGAGAAATTCACCCCAGAGCACCAACAGCAGTGCACCACCTTACCGATCATCCCGAGGCAACCTGGGGCTGCTGTGATGTCCGAGGATGTTTATGTGTCTTTAGCCCGATTCGCACGGGATAAATATTACCTATGGACCCCTGGTAATTCGCAATTACCCCCGGACCTCCGTGATTTTTCGGGGCACATCCGGACGGGATAAATAAACGTCTGTAATTTACTCAATTCACAGACATTACAAGGGGGTGCAGACGGCGCGCCTATGTGAAATTACCCCAGGACGTCTGTGTTTTGACGAAATACAGTGGGTAATTCGCGGCGGAATTATTACCTCACAAATCACGGACATGGCACATTCGCACAGGACTAAGAACTCAGACATTGTCCGTAATTATTCCAAATTACCGGGGGTCCATAGGTAAGAAAAGTCCCGTCCGAATCGGGCTTATGTGTGTAAATAGTGTCTACATTTATTGTAAATGGAAGCCCACCTGGGAAACTCCAACTCCCATTGTCACTGTGACACAGCAAGATGTGCACCACAAAGATCTAACTAATGCTGAACCTGATGGAACTGACTCTCTGATGTGAAGAGAAATGTCCCCATGGTACAAGAATCGAATCTCTTCGAAATGATTATTACATTGACATTACAGAGAAAATACTATACCATTGCTTATTAGAAATCCATAATGCAATATGGGTGTGCTACTTATTTTTCTTCATCTTGTTTCTTCATGCTGACTAAAAGAGCAATATGAAAGTTTTTTTGTCTGAAAAGTAAGTTAATTAACAATATGTGTGAGTAAAAGAAAAGTATTTACCATTCATATCGATGGTTTCACTGTTTTCTGGTCAGCCGGTTTCCTTCACTTCACTGCTCTCCTGCACTGAATGTCCATTTCCCCTCTTCCATGATGTTCTCTGTATTGGTTTTATACATGGTGTATGGAAAGAAAGAAAGAAAGAAAGAAAGAAAGAAAGAAAGAAAGAAAGAAAGAAAGAAAGAAAACAGAGTTTGTCTCACTGTTAGCTTTGCTTGTTTCTGTATGTTAATTAGATTCTTTTTTTTGTTCTCTCGAGTTGTCAGCATGCCCATTCTTCATCATAGGCAAAGGAGGTTTTGGCGACAAGAAGAACTTTGGCTGGCTCAATGCTAGTCCAATCAATCAATCAATAATATTATAGCACAATATCATATATACTTGTCATTGACTCAATGTGCAAACGATTAGAGAAAAAAGGAAAAAAGAACAAAAACTATAGGCCTATAGTGTTATAGATCGTATAATTAACTATCACCGAAGATAGTTTATAGCAGATGAGAATAAAGCTATTTTTTATTTCTTTTTAAAACAAATTAGGCCTTCTGTGTTAGAACAGTTCTCATTTGGACAAGAAGCTGGTTCCAGCATTTTACAGCATGCCTCATTGTCATTTCACCCTGTCTAGCACAAGTTCAGTTCTAGAGGAGATTCTGAGACCTAAGACAAGAGTCAAAAGACGACAAGAATGCGTGAGCTGTAATAGGACCCTGGTGGAGCGTAGGCTATTTCCGCACCGTTATCTCGTTTCCACATGCAACAGACAAAATCAAAGTTGTTACTTTGATACAACTCAAGGGCTTGTACTGGAAACCAACTTCAGCTACAGTATCGTGTTTCAGACGCTCTCTACGCGTTCAAAAAGTCTGGATCCAAGATTGTTTGTTGTCTAGGTCTGTGCAGGGTGAGACAGCGCGCGCTTGTGGATGCCACACGCGCATCGTCGAACCATGAAGTTACCAGCCGCATAGTTTTACTCCAACTAGCCGGTGATATGTAAAACAAACAAACAATAAACACGTCAAAATAAAAATCAGTGCTACTTTACATGGAAATCGAATGATGCATTCATTACCATGGGATGACATACTGGCAGTAGCTTGGACGCCCCTTGTAGTAGTCTTCTTCTCTTTCTTCTTTCTTCAAAGATGTTGTTAACCAACCCAGCATTACCGCCACCATGTGAACTGGTTGTGCAACTGCATGCGGTAGGCCCTGTGTGCGTCTCGTCTTAATATGCGACCTTGCCTCCTCCACTTGCGCTTGTCTCCTCGTCCCGCCTCCTGGCCCCTCCTCCGTGGAGAAAACGATAAAGTTTCCCAGCTGTCAGCCTAGCCACAACAACTTTTGAGGGACTGTTTTTCATTCACCATCCCAATTGCAAATGAGAAAAAGACTCTACAATTGAGCTTTTCCAAGATATTGAAATATAATGCTGTTGTCAGTGATGTCATCAGGACGAGAAGCAAGTGGGGGAGGCAAGTGGAGGAGGCAAGGTTGCATATTAAGATGCACTCCCTGTCTCCAGTCTAATATTATATTCTATCTCTATGCTCCAGTCTCTTTGCTAGAACTACATCAGGGCTGTGCAGTGTGCATAGGGATATAGCCTATACGGCTCTGCCCTACACACGTGGAGGGGCCCCCAGTTGCCCCACTCCAGAGTGTCATTCATGCCATTTCAATTGGGCAACTCGTATATGCTTATGAACTGGTCTGGCATATAGACTCTCATCACAAGGAAGATATCTTTCAAAATTTCAATTCAAACCAAATAATGTCTTCTGTATAGGTCTACTCCTGTAACTTAACCCCACATACCAGTTTTTCCCATGCTGTATCATGGGATAGAACTATATAGTGTGTGTGCAGAGGCAAGGGAATACATTTTCGGCAGGGGTGCTGTTAGAGGGAGGACAGTTTGTGAATGTGGGGTCTGAGGGAAACATTTGTAATTTTTTGATGCAATTTCCTGCATTCTTATCAGTTTTAGGGCAAGGAATTGCACATCCAATTTGACTCACTCCAGGTGATTTATGTTTCAGATTTGAGATGTTGAAATGACAAAATTAATGGTTTTGAAGGTTGGTGTGGGTCGTGGCCACGGAGCCAAGTTGGCCTGGCCCCTTTTGGGGTCTCTTGCTCTCTGGCCCCATTGGGGCCTCTGTGCTCCACCCCCGGACCTGGCTTAGCCTAGGGACTACACCAGTTCGCTGTTAATTATACTGGCTGGCACATGAAGCACATTGGGAAGGTTATTATTGCAAAGGTGGGTTTGAAGGCTGGTTTAGGCCGTGGGGCCAAGTTGGGCTGGCACCTTGGGGCCTCTGGCCCATCTGGGCCTGGGCCCGGTAGGCCCGTTCATTAATCCACTGACCCTGAATATGGTACTGTTCCGCCACACTGCTCCCTTGGGGTGCCATTGGGGGCTGCCCCCTTGCACGGGTGAGGCATAAATGTAATTCCGTTGGGTGCAGTGTGCACTTGTGTCACAATGACAATGAGAGTTGGAGGAGCTTCCCAGGTGGGCTTTTACTTTTCTCTCATACCCTGCTAGATTCAGTCCACTGTCTACATTGAAGATGAACCATTCAGTCACCGCCTGTGAGCCAGACCCTGAGTAAAAAAACAGCAGTATTGACAGAGAGAGTAGAGAGAGAGAGAGAAGTTCCGTTGGCCCATTGTTTCCGGGTTCTATTATTGCAAGGGGGAGGGGGGGAAATCCCCCTTTAGGCAGACCTAGGCAGACCTAAGGACTGTTCTATTCAATGCTAGGAGTATTATGACACCGCCCTTTAGGCAGACCGGAACCTGGTCATGTTAGGTGCCCATAGCAACCTATTACATTGGTATCTCTATATACTTAAAGGGGTATGCCACTATTTTGGGGCTTAATACAGTTAAAATCGTTGGCTGGGGTTTATAAAGGTGGTAAAGTGTCTTATTTTTCATGTTAAGCGTTGTCTTGCTGTAAGACCAGTTAAAAGAGGGAATATGTCGCTAAGCTAGTGAAAGTCAATGGATCCGTGTAGCATTGTAGCATGCTACACGGATCTATTGACTTTCACTAGCTTAGCGACATGCTCCCTCTTTTAACTTGTCTTAAAGCAAGACAACGGCTTACATAAAAAATAAGACACTTAACCACCTTTATAAACCCTGGCCAACGATTTTAACTGTATTAAGCCCCAAAATAGTGGCATATCCCTTTAAAGAATATCTGGTATCGGCTTCTAGAGACTGTCGACCCACTGAGAAAGTCTGTATGCTAGATGACCAGTCCAGCTGCCCTGTGTCAGAAATATGCACCATTCCCAGAGGAAAGCTGTACTGTACTTATCATATTCTTATATTGTGTTGTCCATCATGCTGAGGAAAAGCAGGCCAGAGCCATAGATAAAACAGAGTTACTGCATTGTAGCATCCCACTGAACTGACATCGACAAACATGGTGGCGAAATTGAACATACCATATATGGTCAAATATGGCCGTTGCAGAGCCTTCACAAGGTATCTAAAACTTGAAATTTTGGCTTTATCTAAATAGCAACTTACCAATTGACAATTTTTTTTACATATTATACCGTAGACTCCTGTGCGTTTCTTAGCATTATTAATGCTTTACAGTATCCATTCTTATAGGCCCTAGGGTTTCAGTTGTATCCCTCCCTTTGTGTAGGTAACAGAGCACCTACTTGGGTCTGTATTTCCATTTCATATTACATTGAAGTAAAAAAAAAGATTCCCCGCAACACCTGTATCTGTATTAACACGGTTGCACCTTCTATCAGCCACATTATCAGCATTATCACATTATCACATTATCAGCCCTCGCCCTCTCTCCTGCCGCCGTTAAGCTACGGTTATACCCCTTTAGTATGCTACGGTTATATTGGTTTCAATTCATCCATCTCTTCACGCCTCACTGATCTCCGTCTCCAGTTATCCATTCTCCTCCTCCTCCTCCTCCTTCCTTCAACTCCTTTCTCTCCTCCCATTTTTTCTCTCTGTTCATTCATTCTTTCATTCTTTCATTCATTCATTCATTCATTCATTCATTCATTCATTCATTCATTCATTCATTCATTCTTTCATTCTTTCATTCGTCTGTGCGGCTGTTCTGTTTCGTTATCTGCCCGTGTCATTTCCAGAAGGGCTGCATTTCTTTTCTTTCTGCTGTACCCCAGAAAATGTTTATTTCTTCGATGCAATTTGATGCATTTTAACCAAACCTGCCAGCCACTACCAGCTAAATGTTTTTATGAAAGAAAAACTCTGAACAAATAGCATCCCCTTTCATGCAGATCTGAAATGTCACATACACATACATTGTGTGTGTGTGTGTGTGTGTGTGTGTGTGTGTGTGTGTGTGTGTGTGTGTGTGTGTGTGTGTGTGTGTGTGTGTGTGTGTGTGTGTGTGTGTGTGTGTGTGTGTGTGTGTGTGTGTGTGTGTGTGTGTGTTTTGTGGAAGGACCCCCAGACCCCCCACTGAAAAAAGTTTTTTCTTGATTCACTGCTTACCCCATCATACTCCTCACCACACGTCACTGAGGTCTTTCCAAAGGCAAGTGATGGCTACAGATGACATTTATTCATGTTCATTTGAATAGTTTTGATTTGTCTGGGTGATGAATGGTTTACAAAGAAGTAAACTGCATATTGAATAAGACAAAAACTTGTTGTTGTGTAAATAAGGAATATAACAGGCCAACTTTGTACTGATAACGTGAATATGTGAAAGGGTGTGCAAACAGACATAAGATTACCAGAAGGATGAGGCACAGGTGAAAAAGTACTGAGCGAACTGTAGGCCTGCATGCTTGCAGACAAGAAATTTTCTCTTTGCAATCAAACTCCAAAGTCACACAGTTAACTCTCTGGGCGTCCGATATGGGTTAAGAGCAGACACACACATTGCATGTTGTCAGACTAAGATTCTGTTTTTCAGAAGAATCAGTGAAAAACCAAGACCCCTTGGTTGGGAAGATTTGTGAACTTTGTGCACTTGACAAAGCGGTCTTGATAGACATGATAAAACCACAACGTTGCTTTGAGGAAGTCAAGGAGTAGGATAGAGGAAACCACAAAGCAGCTACAGTCTGTTTTGTTAAACTTGTGTAAGCTTCAAGGGTGGTATCAAAACATTAAGTCTAATTTAATGTTTAGCCTATTTGACAGGACTGTGCACAACAACTTAGCCAGATTATAGCCATAAGGCTAATTTTCACCTGTAGTCCTTGGACATGGACAGCACTTGTCGTTGAAAAGAAGATGATTAGAATTGATGATAATAAAATATATAACAACAAAATATGTTAGGATGGGACTATGCTAAGGCATAGGCCTACACTATATTGCATAGTTAAAATGATAAACTAGAAAGGAAAACATGATATATAATAAAGTAAACACAATGACAAGATCAATGACGTACACAGTGATACCCTGCTTTTAGCCATTTCATAAGACCAACAAGCACTGAGTGTGGTGCGTATGCACATGAGTGTAGAGATACACAGTACCGGTAACACAATGTGGTTGCCAGCAGCATTTGTATTACTAAGTCAGTGCTTTTTTATGCCGGGGAACACTAGTGTGCGTTGAGAGATCATCTGGTGTGCCGTGAAAATGATAGAAAGACTGTACATTGTTCATATAGGAATCGGGATGCTATTTTTGGTAACATTTACAACTGATGATGATTGGCATCTCTGTCTTCGAAAAAGGTGTGCCGTGG
The DNA here is from genome assembly GCF_034702125.1 of Engraulis encrasicolus. NCBI lineage: Eukaryota > Metazoa > Chordata > Actinopteri > Clupeiformes > Engraulidae > Engraulis > Engraulis encrasicolus. Next base: position 39,735,264 of record NC_085876.1, read on the forward strand.
CTCAAGAAAAGTTGAAAGCCACTGTACAAATTTCACATGTCTCTAAACCTGTTGTTTGCTGGCATTACCTGTATACTAGAGAAAGAAACCAAGAGAATATTGCCCTATGCTGATAAAAGGGGATTGAAATATAGGCTACAAGATAGTTGTATTCTTTCATAATATACGTAGACCTGAGCAATATCCACAAGTTCCATGACACCATGAGGGACACTGATAAGCTGAGGTAGGATGGAAAATTAATTTTAGCTGCAAGGTGCAGCAAGGGCCTGTGATAATAAAAAGAGAGAGGGGCAAGGCCCTCAGACGGAACTTGTTTTATGTGTGCTTCTAGAAGCTTCTCAAGGCAATTTTCCGGGTTGCAACTCTGTGTGATAGGGAGACTTTGCATCTAATCTATTAACTGTATCATATATTTAGGTGTAGGCCTACTGTCTTTTGTGCATCTTGAGCAGATACATTTTCATCAACAACAATTAAGATCTGTTTGGACGACTGTTGTTCTGATCTGATACGACTGGGCCTGATTGACGGCTCCACCCTCTGAGCGTGACAGAGGGGCGGGGCCTTTCACCAAGAACATTCTTCCACAATAAGTCTACTCTATTTATTTATTTATGCTACCGGCTGAGGCCCATGCAGCCAATGTGATGGTGCCCCTGGGCACGACACCTCACAGATGCCCCCTCTCTGGTGGTCTCCCCTGGGTAGGCTGCTGTGCTGCTGGCTTGTCATGTACAACTTGGGCTCGCTGGTGAGCAAGACCCCTTGTGAAGCAACCCAACCCTGTGTAAAAGGGGGGTACATAGTTTAGTTTGGCCTTGCCTCTTACAGTATGACCTGCTGTGGACTTCTGGACATGGGCCT
>NC_085876.1:39741130-39826130 GCF_034702125.1 Engraulis encrasicolus
CGACGACCTCGTCAACAAGGCGGGCGACTTGGTGAGCAACGTGCAACAGCTGGGCAAGAGCTGGCAGGTGGCGGGGGCGGACGTCGGCATGCACTGCCAGAACGACTGCACGGGCAGGTGCGCGGCGTGCGAGAGCGACAGCGAGCAGGAGCTCCTGACCAAAGAGGCAGAGACCTTCTGCGAGAACCTCACCAAGCTCTTTGCAGGACCCTTGAGCGAGTGTGGAGCGGTGATTGAGCCCAAGGTACGTATGCGTGCGTTATAGGTTTGATATGGTGTACGACAGGTGTATTCAATTAGAACTTCATTTGGGCCACATTTCGAAACCAAGAACTTAAGTCGGGCCGCACGTTTTCAGCCATCACTAAAACGGGAATGAGTCTACAAACATTTTTTAAACATGTTCCTCTAATCTAAAACCTTTCCACATTGAATGTGAATGTGCAAGACAAGCAGGCAATTCACAAGAAAATCATGTGTTGTACTGCAGTATCAAAACTGGAATGTGGGCCTACACTGCTACAGTTGGGCCGCATGTGGACTGCATCTGGGCCGCATGTGGCCCTCGGGCCTCCAATTGAATAGCCCTGGTGTACAATTACGTGTATGATGTCCTGTGTATTGTGTGTTGTGCACTGTGTAATGTGAATGTACATATCTATACTGCAATGTAAAAAATATCAGAAGTTTACAAGCTGCCTCAGAATTCCAAGTTAATTTTAATCCTTATTGTAAGTCGTGTGAAGCTTTGAATTGCAGCTTTGAGTTCAAAGCTCCACACAACTTACAATAAAGATTGAAATGAACTTGGAATTCGGAGGCAGCTGGTAGACGTGTGATTTCAAGTTGAACCATGCTGTTTTATTTACAGCGTACAAGCAGAATTAATTAACTATATAAGTTATCATGATTTAACACTGATATCATTTTTTTACACTGTGCTTGACACCTTCATTTCATCTGGGATTAATAAATGTTATTCTACTACTCTACTTTACCCAGATGTACTGGGGCAACTGCCTGCATGACGTGTGCATGGGCAAAGGCATGAAGAGGTTCCTGTGTGACTCAGTGCAGGTCTTCACAGACGCCTGTCAGCAAGCCGGCTACAAGGTGCTCAACTGGAGAGCATTCGTCAACTGCCGTAAGTCCCGCAGTGTCATTCCTGAAGATGGATGGCTACAATAGTATTGTAATGGAAAAGAAAAAGCAGGCCATACACACCTTACACTATATGGCTGTATTTGTTCAGCAGTAAAGCAAAGTGCTGTAATTGTGGTTTAATGGGTGGTTTAAAGGGGTATGCCACTATTTTGAGGCTTAGTACAGTTAAAATCGTTGGCTGGGGTTTATAAACGTGGTAAAGTGTCTTATTTTTCATGTTAAGCGTTGTCTTGCTTTAAGACAAGTTAAAAGAGGGAATATGTCGCTAAGCTAGTGAAAGTCAATGGATCCGTGTAGCATTGTAGCATGCTACTTTACCACGTTTATAAACCCCAGCCAACGATTTTAACTGTATTAAGCCCCAAAATAGTGGCATACCCCTTTAAGGATTGGTAACAGCAATTGGTAACAATAAAGGTCCAATAAATGCAAGATAGAGTACTTTATTACATCCCCACTGGCAGACATCCAGTTTCAGATAAATTGTTAACAATATCAGCCAGAAGATGACTGTACAGTGTCGTATAGATAGATAGATAGATAGATAGATAGATAGATAGATAGATAGATAGATAGATAGATAGATAGATAGATAGATAGATAGATAGATAGAAAGATAGATTCATTCATTCATTCATTCACTTCCTTCCGTCCTCAGTCATAAATCTCATCAGCACTATTGCCTAAAGGGGAGTCACTAAATGTCCTTGCTCCTTCCTTCCGCTTGCAGCCCGGCCTCAGTGCCCCGAGAACAGCCACTACGAGGAGTGCGGCAGCGCCTGCCCAGCCACCTGCGGCGACCCCGAGGCCCCCAGGAGATGCCAGGCCTACTGCGCGGAGACGTGCACCTGCGATGAGGGCTTCGTCCGCAACGGGGACAAGTGCATCCCCCAGTCGCAGTGCGGCTGCTTCCACGCGGCCACGGACAGCTACGTGCCCGCCGGCACGACCTTCTGGAACGACGACAACTGCCGGGAGAGGTGCACCTGCAACGGCGCCACCAACAAGATCGAGTGCGAGGCGTCCAGCTGCGTGTACGGGAAACTGTGCGAGGTGGTGGACGGCATCCGACAGTGCGTGCCCAACATGTTTGGCACCTGCATGGTGTCTGGAGATCCACATTACCTGACCTTTGATGGCCTGAAGTACAACTTCCAGGTAGAGCAGTGGTTCCCAAACTTTTTTCCCTGCGCACCCCTTTAACCCCTTAAGATGCGGCTTTATAAATTCGCTGTTACCAGAATGGCAATAACCAAGTTGTAGTGTATTACTAAAGACCCCGTGCACTGGCATAGTGGTGTAATACTATAGTAGTTAACTTTCAATGTCTATTACAGCGTGCCACAGGAGGTACGGCGCGCATTAAGGGGCTACACATTTCAATGTGCTTTGCGCACCCCCGAAGCGAATGTTGCACTGCCGCACATTGTGGGCAATCCGCATTTCCAATAGACCTGAAGTTTCTTCTGCCATCATCACAATGGAACATGTTGCATGACAAGTTTAGGAGTTATAAATGACACTTCAGATGGATCCTTCCAGTATACAATTCACCAAAAAATCAAAAACTACATAATGTTCATTAATTCTGTATAAAAACACACATCTCAGCCATTGATCTATTCAGCTCGCGTACCCCCTTGTGGCAGGCCGCCAACCCCCAGGGGTGCACGCACCCCAGTTTGGGAAACCCTGAGGTAGAGCATGACACGGGAGTGGATTTTCACTCCTGTCCCATCCCGGTCCCAGAAAAAAAATCACATCCCGTCCCATCCCGGACTGGAGTAAAAGAAACAAATCCCATCCCGTCCACTCCTGAAAAGAATGTCTCCCAATCCTGCCCACTCCCACTCAAAATGAACCCAAATACCGTTTCGTCAAAAAAACTAGGCTTTTTTTGTTTGTTTTTTAAAGAAAAAATAAGTGGCATTCCCGCTCACGTTCATTTTTATTCCCGCTCCTGCCCGTTCCCATTCATCTTTATTCCCGCTCCTGCCCGCTCCCGTTCATCAAAATTTTGACTCCCATCCCGCGGGAATCACGAAGGACCCGCGGGACCCACGGGAATTCCTGAAAAATGTCATCCTCTACTTCCAGGGAACCTGCGTCTACCAGATGGCCAAGATGTGCTCTGCCAACAACGTCCCCAACGGCCTGCTGAACTTTGAGGTCAACGTTCAAAACGAAGGAAGCGACAGCTCCTCCACAGCCAAACTGGTTGAGATCAAGATCGGCGGGCTGACTTTTATCATGAGCAAGGAACACAAGGGCAAAATCATGGTAAGTCAATCAACAGAGGTATCAGATCTGGGTTAAGGTTTAGGAAGTAAAAGCCCTGCCTCAAATCTGACCCAATGAAATTTGAAGTCTCTGATTAGTACAAGAGCGGTATAAGACACTTCCTGAAGGGATTTGTATATGTTCTTAATGTGCCATTCTTCTGAGTTAATTGTTTTAGCCTACTGAAATAAACCAGAAATCCTCAACCCCCCCCATTTAAAAAAAAAATCTGTCCATAACATTTCAGGTGGATGGAGAGTTGTTGAATATGCCTTTCTGGAAGGCCAACAACACCAACTACGTCTTCCAGAGCGGCTTCTTTGGCGTGGTGCTGGTCCCTTCCACTGGCCTGCGGGTGCAGTATGACTGGGAGGACACGGTGGTGGTCACGGTGCCCAGCGACTACAGCGACAACGTGTGCGGCCTCTGCGGAAACTACAACTACAAGCAGAGCGACGACATGGTCATGAGCAACGGCAAGATGGCCGCGTCCACCACCGAGTTCGGGAAGAGCTGGCGGGTGGCAGAGATCCCCGGGTGCGTGGACGGATGCCACGGGCCTTGCCCCAACTGCGACATCACGGAGAAGTGGCAGTACGAGACGTCGGAGTTCTGCGGCATGATCCGTGACATCAACGGACCTTTCCGCAAGTGTCACGCCTACGTCAACCCGGAGAAGTACTTCGAGAGCTGCTTGTACGACGTGTGTCTTCACCACGGGGAGAGGTGGGTGCTCTGCCAGGCACTGAAGGCCTACACGTACGCCTGCCAGAGGGAGGGGGCTGAGGTGTTCCCATGGCGCTCAGAGAAGTTCTGTGGTAAGTTTTTTTTGTTTTAAAATATTTTTCAGGTTTTTTATGCCTTTATTGTGACAGGACAGTGACGGAAAGACAGGAAATGAATTGGGAGAGACAAATGCGGAAGGTTCGGCAAATGACCTCGGGCCGGAATCGAACTCGGGTCGTTGGTGTAACAGATTGAGCCACGGCTGGGCCCTGTAGTGAGTTTTGAACGCAGATACAGCATGCCCAAGTCAAGCAAAGAAACAAAGTGCACATCGTGCTCCAATTCCTATTATTTCATGTTGAGAAGACAGTAATGTTTCTCAGCCAAACTGTCATTCCTGCGTGAGGAAAGCCCAGTAGTGGTCGAAACATTGATCTCTTTTCAATAACACACCCAACAACACAAACAGTGTTCACCTTTCACCCAACTCACAAACACAAACACACCCAACAGACAAACAGTTATCCCATGCTGGCATGGAAGCCGACAGTGGGGGACAAAGGGGTCATTTGTCCCGGGCCCCGGTAGAGAGCGGGCCCAAAATTGGTTTTACGTTGAATGTATTGGATGGGGGGCCCTTTCAGATGACTTTGTTCTGCACCCAGCAAAAGCTGTCAGCGGCCCTGCATGCTGGTAACATTCAATTATGGGAATATCATGAGTCTTTTATTCTCCCTCAAACATATGCGTGTACACACACAGGTTTCTTATCTGTCTTTGTCATGGACTGAGATTGAGCATTTATCTATGGCTGACTTGCACGCGCATGCCGTGACTACTGGAAGGCCCAAATTCCATCTGCACTTATTATTTGCACATTAATACCACAATTGAAAACATATCTTTGATATGTATTACTATTCATTACGTAGGCCATTTAAGACGATTATTTGCACAACATGTTGTGCAATAGCCTTGCAGAATGGCCTGCCATTTCAGATGATTATTTGGACAATATATTGTGCAATAGCCTTGCACAATAGCATTTTGTTCAACTAACAATGAATGTCCCAATGAACATACCAATCACTTTTGTTCTGTGTGTGCTATTAGTAGCTTTACTTGTGCCCACACAGTGAAGCTTGATCTCACCTACAGTAGTCTAATCTAATCTACATGTAATCTTGGGACTTATATTGCTCAAAAAGATTGTCAATAGGCATCATACCGAGTTCATTATTGACTTTATCTCTGGAGAAAGTACTGTGTATGTCTGGTGACACTTTGCAATGTATGGTTTCAGACTCCCTCCAGTGGCCAGGATTGAAACTTCCATGCCATTGGTTGTTTAATTTTTTCTGACTCAGTAGTCGGGACGACGACGGACGCAGAGCCTCTACGCGGCGGGCGTGGTCGCGCACAGCCACAGCACAGACGCAGAGGCTATGCGTCTGAAGCATAAATTAGGCTTAAGAGGCTGGCTTTCTGCCCACAAGCCACTAAGGGACTCTAGAGAAAGGACACTTGCCTCCACATGAGTCATTGTACCATCTGCGTACGGTACAGGCAGAGAGAGTAGAGAGAGAGAGGTTCCATTGGCCCATTGTTTCCTGGTTCTATAGAGCTCTTCAGTAACGCGGAAGCAAGTAGTAGACTGTAGTCTTTCATGTTAGCATTTAAGGACATCCTGGTTCGTATCGGCTTCCGGCCTCCCATTGGGAATGAATAGGGGCCAGTTTCAAATAAGCTCCGAGTGCAAGCACGCGCTTAGCGAACCCCCGCAAGCTGTCGAGGGTGTTAAAAATAGGCTGTGGGTATGACATGGTTGATCATTTTGTGTCAAACTTCGACATAAATACGATGTTGCGTCCATATGCTAAACCCGGAAACTTTTGGCGACTACAGAAGCGGCGCCTGTATCTAACGTCATGTACGTGCGGAGGGTTGTACCCATGGCAACCAAAGGAAAGCATGTAGTTCGGAAGTTTTAATGATCAGAAAGGGGTTAGCAATATTGAATTAAAATCGTCATGATTTAACATGTGAATACACCAACATGATGATACGATCCGTTCCACTAATGAGAAAGGGATGCGGGGACACGCTAATGTTTGTTGTTGGCGTGCAACTTATATTTTTGCCAAACCTGAATCTCTATGGCGTGTTGCAATGTAAAAAAATCGCCATAGAACCGGAACACCAACCGCCGCATACAAGTTGACGTCAACGCTGAAGAGCTCTATTATGGCCCCCCTTAGGCAGACCAAGGCAGACATAAGGACTGTTCTATTCATTGTAGGAGCATTATGACACACCCCTTTAGGCAGACCGGAACCTGGTCGCGTTAGGTGCCCATAGAAACCTATTATGTTGGCATATCTCTATATACTTAAAGAATCTCTGGTACAGACTTATAAGGATGACTCATTAACCTCAGAGTGTTGCAATGTGTCACTTTAATTTGTCTAGACTGTCAATTGGAAACAGACAGACCATGGCTGACACTCCACAATGGTCCGTCACACTCACCACTCCCATCAGACAGTGAGAAACAGCTGTGTACTGTACCTATCAGTACTGTGTGTATGTAGCCCATTGCTCCAGGAACTGTACCCTTTATCTAGAAGTCATCTAGAAAGCAAGTCAGTTTATTGAATAAAAGCATCTAAATGTACAGTATATCACATTACATTGCATTTGGGTATTGCTTTGATCCAAAATGGCTTATTTTACATAATGACTTGGTTACTTGGTTACTCTAACCAATACTCTGTAAAAACAGAGTTTTGGTTACAGTCCCTGGAGTAATGCGGGATTAAGTGCCTTGCTCAAGGGCACTTCAGCCATGGATGCAGGTGTAGGGAGAGGTCAGGGTGGGATTCGAACCTGCAACCTTCTGATCTAACTCCGATCAATATGTAGGCTTAGCTACATGCACACTAATGCACTGGTGTCATATTTTTTCCCCCAGACGTCCAATGCCCATCGCACAGCCACTATCAGGTGTGTGCCAAGGGGTGCCCAGCCACCTGCTCCAGCCTGTTCACCCACTCCGAGTGCCACGAGAAGTGCCACGAAGGCTGCGCCTGTAATAGGGGCTACGTTCAGAGCGGGGACAAATGTGTGCCCATCGCCCAGTGTGGCTGTTGGTATGAGCACCAATACTACAAGCAGGGGAAGGTCTTCTACCCGCATGGCAAATGTGAAGAGGAGTGCACCTGCAAGGATGGCATGGTGAGTTGTACATTTGGTCAAATTACATTGTTATTTCATTGCATTTGGCAGATGCTTTTTAACCAAAACGACGTACAATTGAGGACATAATCATAGAACATTAGCAGATACGAAGTGCTCAGGAAATATACAGAGCAACAAGTGCAGATGTAGAATAGAGTAGAGAAGAGACTTTTATTAATCCCAAAGGAAATTAAGGTGTCTGTCAGCTACATAAATACACAAATACAAAAACATACACAAAGACATTATACACATAATTGAACATTACAGTAAGGTAAGGTAAGGTAAGTGGAGGTGTGATGCAAAGGGTTCTTAGTGGGGTTTTTTTTTCCAAAGTAAAGTAGTGTACATGCATATCATGTCAAGAGTCTGGCCTGGGACTAGGGCAGCTCAAGCAGTAGTGTAGTACGTAGATAGTCAAATAGATCATGGGTCATCTTTCACATGGTAGCTTATGTATTGTGTACCTAGTACTTAACCAGGCATATTGTATGTCAATACGCAATATAATTGGTAAAACATAGGTGGGGCAAAAGTTGTCAAACATAATGTAACATAACAACATGTAATACTCTAAAGTTTAGTGTCAGGACTTGTCTTTTGAAATATCCCTTTTACCTTTTTCTCCACTTATCGTCACATGATGAACACAAAACATAGCAACAGCAATCAGATATGGCAACCTTGCCCCCTGGCCAACATAGCTGTATGTAGGGCTAGTGAATGTGTCTTTTGAAGTGTACATATGATTTGGTGTTTGGCGCCCCCTGCAGACACACACACACACACACACACACACACACACACACACACACACACACACACACAGGCATGTGCGTACACACACAGGCATGTGCGTACACACACACATACACACACACACATACACACACAGGCATGCGTGCATGAACGCACGCGCGCACACACACACACACTCTCTCTCACACACACTCTCTCTCTCTCACACACACACACACACACACACACACACACACACACACACACACACACACACACACACACACACACACACACACACACACACACACAGCACAGTGGGTGGACAAACACACAGACAGGGTCATCATTGCAATGCCCCCGATCTAGGGGGGTTCAGGTAATAAAAAGGCCTAACCTACCAGGATATCTAAAAGTGCACCACTTTTACAAGGCAAGCACATTTTTTTGTCTGTATGTTAAATGTTCAATTTTAAATGTTCAGTTGTTATTTATTAATAATCACTTTATTGTTACTAATTCATCACTATTACTTGTCCTGTCTCACACTTTAATATCAGTCTGTGAATGTCAGTCCTGTGTATGTCTATGTCCTGGCATGGTATAGAGAGAAAACATAATTTCATTTTCCTTGTATGACCTGCATGCATATGAAGAAAGTGACAATAAAAGCTGACTTGACTTGACTTGACATGACAATGTGTTCCAGGTGACGTGCAAACCGTTCTCCTGCGGCGCCCACGAGAAGTGCGAAGTCAGGCACGGCAAGAGGGGATGCTACCCCATCGGACACGCCAAGTGCTCCATCTCCGGCGACCCCCACTACAACACCTTCGACAACCTCACCTACCCCTTCCAAGGCACCTGCACGTACATGGCCGCCAAGGCCTGCCACATCGAGGGCGACGCGCACCTGCAGCCCTTCTCCGTGGTGGTGGAGAACGAGAAGTGGTACGGACTGTCCCAGGACCCCCAGGTGGCCGTGGCCAAGGCCGTGGTGGTCAAGGTGTACGGCCAGACGCTCGTGCTGAGGAAGAACCTAATCGGAGTGGTCGTGGTGAGTTGGAATGATGCAGTTGAAAAAAGAAAACGCTTCAAGGCGCTTTTGCACATCTCTGTAGTTGGATGGGTGCGTAGCATGTTACCAACCCCGGGGAGGATGTCATTCAAGTGTAAAAAAAAAAAAAAGGTCCTGCACACTGTCCATTCCACCAGAAAACGTAAACATTTCGCTCATCCGACCTTCTTCAGGTCAAGTTCCTGAAGAAGGTTGGTGACCAAACGTCGTATTTAAGTTTGCTGGTGAAATGGACAGTGTGCGGGACAGTGTGTTTTTTTACACTTGAGTAGGAATTATGCAACAGGGTTTTTTTTTAGTCGTGTGAGAAAATAATCAGAATTATATTAATAGTACAGCTTGTAGCCTCCTAATGTGCACCATTCCACCAGTGGAACGCTGTAATAGTCCTATTTTACTAACATGACACTACACTACCACAACACTAGAAGGCCTTTAGTAATATGACTTGGTCTTTGCCACTCTGATAACAAGCAAATTTATAACGGGGGCCATGGATTTATTTATTTCATGGATTTAATGAAAGAGAAATGAATTAGGTTGGTTATGCATATTACAGCAGGGTTAAACTTAATTTTACCTTCTCTGTTACATTAGGGTTAGGGTTAGGCATGTACCGTGTAAGTACACAATATTACATGTTGATGTACAGTAGTTACACTAAAACACTGTAAAGTTTAAAACACCGTAAAAGTTTACCTCAACATGTTACTAAAATAAAATACAGTATAATACTGTTTATGTATAATAATGGTTTAAAATGTGCCCTAATCACACATCATTCTAGCGATGAAAGTAAAAAATATCCTGGAATGTATTTGCTCTGAGCATGTACCGCATCAAGCTAAGTAGGTTATCTGCTGTGCAGTACTCCTGTGCTTATTGGCATCAGGTTTTCGAGTATTTCTGCTTGTGTTGGTTTGAAGAAATACGTGGGAGGGCCCTTCTCTCTCTCACGTCAGATTTCCCCAGACTAGTGATCAACCTGTTCGTGACAACTAGGCTGGCTTGTTATTAATTTTTACAATTACACTTGAATAGGAAACAGGAAACCTTTTATTATGAAGTACTAAGGAGTGTAGAATTTCCTCTAATATCTTTAAAACTCTGCAACACAATGCCTACAATTAAATGAGATGAGAACATAGATACCGTAGTACAGTGTTTCTCAAAGTGGGGCGGAAGCCCCCCTAGGGGGGTGCGGAGCTATTGGAGGGGGGGCGCGTGAAGTCATTCTGCTTTGCCATTAAGTCAACACATTCCATTTACATTCACAATATAGCCATGAATTTATTCAGTAATATTTAGAGAACATCATAGGTAGGCTATATATGTGCATATTAGGCTTTAATAAACGTTACTAAGGCCTATTAATTTGTAACTTCGTAACCATTTTGCTTGAGGGGGGGCACAGACAGATATCCTTCCTCTGAAGGGGGGAATGGCAGGAAAAGTTTGAGAAACATTGCAGTAGTACATGACAGCACCTACATACCAACCCAGCCCACTCTTACACAATAGCTTCTGATGGAGTTTGTAGCAACCACAAGTTATTGTTTCACCCAATTCATCTGTCTGTCTGTTTGTCTGTCCTCACATGTCACTTTTTATTTGCTGACTGGCTATGAATCAAATCCAAATACCTTTTTTTATCACCTACAAAGAAATGCAAAGTAACAAGACAAGTCTGGACAACTTTGAGATGTGTCTGTTGAGTATATCAGCAAAAAAAATGTCCTGTTTTTTAGACGAAAAATGAAAATGTGTTGTTAAATGTACTGCCGAGGTTGAAGAACCCTTTTCATCTTAAACTCTTGAAGATATGCCCCCCTAAACTTGCCAGAATGGTAATGAGCAAGTCGTATTACTGAGTATTCTCTGTATTGTCATGTTAGTGTGCTACTACTATGTTGATTAAGTCCATGACCAGTACAGCGTTCCACTGGTGGAACTGTCCATGTTATGACGCTACAAAAAATATAAAAGTTCTTATTATTTTCAATTTAGTACAATTTCATTGAATTGAAGAATGGAATACAAAAACCTGATGACCTGTTTTCTATCATCTCCCTTACAGGTCAATGAGGTCTTGGACCATTGGCCCCTGAATCTGAATGATGGCCAGATCCAGGTGTATCAGAGCGGCACAAATGTTATCATCGAAACCGACTTTGGCCTGAAGGTGACCTATGACCTGGTCTACCACATTACCATCACGGTTCCCGACAGCTACCGTGACAAGACCTGCGGGCTTTGTGGCAACTTCAACGGTAACAAGGACGACGAATTCCAGCTTCCCAGTGGCAAAGAAGCCAGGACCATCACTGAGTTTGGGGCGGCGTGGAAAGAAGCGCAGCATGGTGTAGTCTGTGATGATGGTTGCACGGGTGACTTCTGCCCCAAGTGTCCTGAGGATATGAAGAAGATCTATGAGAACGACTGCAAGACCATCAAAGATCCCAAAGGTCCTTTCGCTGCCTGCCTGAATGTCATCGACCCTGAGTCATACTTCAGAGATTGCGTGTATGACGTTTGCATGGGCGATGGAGACCGCAACATGCTATGCCACAGCATCGCTGCTTACGTGTCCGACTGCCAGGACTTTGGGGTCGACATTAAGAGCTGGAGGACGCCAACCTTCTGTCGTAAGTGCCACACACATTACACAGGGGCGGTCCTCGAGGCGGGCCAACCAGGCAATTGCCTGGGGTGGCACCCGCAAGGGGGCAGCACCATTGCGGAACTCTGGCCCCAACGACATCACGAAAATCGTCAACTACCGCTATTACCTTTACCATGTCATTTCTGTGCCATTACAACGCTATTGTAATAATAATAACATGGTATTAGCATTGTTTTCATCAGCCGTCATAGTTGTTTTATTTCACGAATTTGTGATCTCTTGCGGGGTGCGGGGCTGCGGTTGGGGCAGGGCACCAGAGGGATTGCCAGCCATCGTAGGTTTGCCCCTGCACACACAGATCCAGAGTTTAATTGTGAAAATATATACCTGTATTTTTTTAAAACTATGCGCAAAGAGCTCAAATAGAAACCCTTCAATATCAAATTTCACTTCATTTGTTGTTTTCTCAAATTACAGCTAGGTCGCTCACTGCCCAACAAGCTTGAGCAATAGTACAGTCTCACATGCAGAACTTCAACGTTTCACTTTGGAACATTTGTAAAAATGAAAGGCTTTTTTTTACACAGGCCTGGACGCTCTAGAATCATGTCAATATCTGATAGTCTAGAAATGTGTAGCTAATCGACAGGTTATAATCCCCTGCAATGAGATAGTACTACAACCAACAAGTACAGCAGGCCTGTAGGAGTCCACCTCCAAGCCATAGGGGTCCTAACTAGACAACTCCATCAGATTTGTCTAGTCACAGTGGCTTTTAGATTTCTTACCTTTTTTGGTTTACATTTTGAACCTTTCAAAAGCGCTTGGAAAAACACAAACACTCTGCCCCTTGGACATAGAAAAGAAAACACAGTGAAGAGGGGGAAAAGACATCCACACATTTCCTGTCTTTGTCTTCTCCTGCCTCGTCGTAAAAAAAAAGTTAAATTTAAACAAAACAAAGCAACACACACACACACACACACACACACACACACACACACACACACACACACACTTTGAAGAAAACATACAGACCCCTGAAGAACAACAATAACAAAGAAATTTTTTAACACACTCCTTTTCTGACTTTTTGTAACCCAGCCCCCTTTCTTAAATTGCCTTTGCCTTTCCCATTCCCTATTTCCCCAGCGCTGAGGTGCTCCAGCAACAGCCATTACCAGGTGTGTGCCGAGACGTGCGACAAGCCCTGCCCAGGGCTGCAGGATGTGGTGGTCTGCCCCAACACCTGTGCCGAGGGCTGCAGCTGTGACTCCGGCTACTACTACAACGGAACCGGGTGTGTCAGCCACGCCCAGTGCGGCTGCTTCTTCGAGGGGCATACCTACGAGGTAACGTTTTTAATTATGCAATTTGGGAAAAAAAACTGCCGAGATGATACAGAAATGCCTGGGGCCTAATGTACAAAACTTGCTTACGTACATAAAAAAACCCCGTAAGTAACATTTCATGCAAATTTTCAGATGTACTAATACTGACTTAACGTGAAAAAGTGCCGGTGTACTAAATGTCATGTGAAATTGGACATTCCACATGAATCAGCATGAAAACCTGTTTATGCATGGACTGATAGGCCTACATTTAAAATGTTAGGTGCAAAATGTATCTTTTCAGATTTTCACTTACGCAAAGATTTAGTAAGAAATCTACGGAAGTCTTCGTACATGAGGCCCCCAGGACCGGTAATCTGGCATACAGGGCACTTTCTGGTGGGCCAACAGCCGTCACACCTCTTTCACACCGCAAGCACAGGGCATAGACGAGCGTGTCCGAATGAATCTGTGCTCAGTCCGTAAATGTTAGAAAACATGAAAACAGATTATATGTATTGTGTTCATTATCTGTTTAACTCAACACTTCAGATTTTCTTTTGCCTTAAGACATGTACAAGTTGTATCTTTATATTAACTTTACTTTACATTACTTGACATTATATTATCATGATACATAATCCTTTTCTTTGTTCCGTTCTGCAGATCCACCAGTCTGTCGTTAACTTTGACTGCACTGAGCGCTATACGTGCACGCCCTCTGGCGTGGTGAAGCAGGAGCGTATCCACTGCCGCAGCTACGAGGTGTGCTCGGTCAAGGACGGCATCCAGGGCTGCTATGCCCAGCAGTGCTCCATCAAGCCTGGCGGAGAGTTCACCCTCGCCGACGGGCACCATGGCATCGTGCACGCGGCGGGCACCTACGAGATGGTCCGGGTGTGCAGCGACCATGTCGACGTGGACTGGTTCCGCGTGATGGTGTCCTTCCAGCCATGCGGCCGGGGCGTGAAGTGCGTCACAGCGGTTTATGTGTTCTTCGATGACTTGTTCATGAGCATTGACAGCAATCAAGAGGCTTGGGTGAGAACATTTGTAACTCATTTTTAATTTTTGAATTACCATAAAAATGCAAACAGCATCGAACAACTCAACACTGTATTTTCCCAAGGACAGGCCACACATAAGGGACAGCCCTTCATCCTACTAGCTCTATGTGCTGTGATGTCAGACAAGTTCCATATTATAAACAGGACTTCCAGTTTGAGACAGAAAAAGTGGCTTTTACCAATTTGGTAACCAGCTTGTAAATAGATGATCTGTATGAAATGGTTAACCTGCTTTGAACTAAGGGTAGGCATAGATTATTTTTTTAAATCTAGATTAATCTCTCTGTTATTATGAAATGAATGTAGATTAATCTAGATTAAAATGGCTCATTCAGAATATGTGCGCTATTTTCTTAATTCTCCTATAAGACAAGTATTATTGCAGCACATTAACACTGGTAACGGCCCATGATATACCACTACTTTGAACGCATTGAAAAGTTCACTGTTGAACGGCAGCAGATCATCCAATTATCCTTTTATATTATACTCTGTAACGTCAGACAAGTTCCATTTTGAAGCAAGGCACAATAAAAAAACGATAGTAGGCTATCTATAGTATAGTGGCGCCTATGCCACCAGATGCAACTTAACCTCCTTCAACTGTCTATTGTAACACAGACTGTCATGTTTTGGTTTTACTGTACAGGTGAACGGCAGACAGGTCTCCCTGCCGAGCGCGCAGAGACACGGTGTTTCCATTCGCATGTTTGGAGATGAGATCGTCATCGAGAAGCCTTCGGTCCTGCGTGTGTCTTACAGCAGCTCTCGCGTGTTCACTGTGACGGTGGGTGAGGACGTGAAAGGACCCGTGTGTGGCACCTGCACGGGGCTGGACAATCCCAACAATAAACCGATCACTCAGATCTCTGACGACTACATGAAGACATGGCTAGTATCAGGACAAGTCCCGTACAACAAGTAGTCCAGTTGCATAGGTAAGGACGAGTTTTTCCAAAGTTTTACTCAAGTGCTGTTTGTTGTGGAAGAGGAAGGTAGTGCACATTTCATGCTAGTGGTGTCAACAATGATCGATTCGGCAATGCAATCCAATGCGGGGCATGGACGATCCAGAATCGATCCGGCAAGTTCCAGAATCGATCTGCCAATTTTTTAAAGTTTCAATTAGTTCCATGGATATTTCGGGAGCAAATTAATGTTAAATTAAATAAAAGCACTTCAAAACATTGCAAGACTGATACAGACTGATACAGAAAACAGCCAATAAATTGTTACTCAGTATCTGACTACTTGTATTGCCTCATCATGACATTAAACATTGGCTTTGCTTTCAGTAGATATGTAATGCATTGCAATGCATTGTAGAATTGAATCGGATCGGATAGATCAATCGAATAGAATCGAATCGCTACCTCCCGAATCGTGATCGAATCGGATCGTGAGGGCAGTGCCGATCCACACCACTATTTCATGCCAAGGCCCACATGACAAAAAAAACTGTATAAATCCAAAATCTATTAGCCTACGATCTAAAATGTTGGTTATGAGATATGTGTCCAGTTACAGCAAAACAGGCCACAGTTCCAGGGACATTTTGAGTTACGATTCTGGAAGATTCTGAAAGATGATCTTTAAATCATGTTTCATACACATGAAAATTGTGAAAGGTGTATTTGAAGTTATTTGTGGCATTTGGATATGTTCTCTTGTTGAATACTATTTGTAGGTACAATTACCTAATTGGTTTAGCTGAACATTTAGGCCAACTACAGCATTATTGCTACACAGCAGGATCAGCAGGCAAAGTGAACTGGCTGTCAATACTTTTACCTCCATAGATTGGAATGTCCAGATCTCTGTTTTGGGTCTTTTAATAATGTTATGTGTCAGCATGTTGCCAAGGTATCACCTCCTTTTTTCTTGTGTTTTGCAGCTATTACTAAGGACCACGAGCTGAACTCTGCTATCTGCTATTGAAAAAAAAAACCTTTGATATCCAACGACTCTGAGGAATGTTCGGAAGGGCATTTTAATGGTGCTTGCTGCAGATCTTTTCAGCATCAAAGCAGTGATGGGTCATCAAGCTCTGACACCTGGAGGAGGAGGTATGGAGGATCTGCAGAAGACCAAAGAATTCTACGATAATCCTTTTCAACGTGATTTATTATCAGCGTCCATGCAGTAAATCAGGGAGACCAATGAGCATGGATCCACCGGCCATAACTACTATATACAGTAGTTCATTTTTGGCAAAAAATGTACACACCATGGTATATGCTATGTTGAATAAACACTCATGTAAAACTTTGCAATTAAATTCTCTTGGTCTGTCAGTTTGTACTTAATGAATTACGCAATGACAGGGGTACACACAACACACGCATGCAAACACATTCACATGAAAGAGGACTATAAAATGAATCATATTATAGATAAAAAAAAGACATTTTTACTGCTCAAATGAGGCAAGTCTTGACTCTTGTCCCAACTTACTGTATGTGAAAGGTCTGGTCCTGTGTGCTTGCAAACCAGAGAGTAAGTCCCTGTTTGCGTATGGATATTTTATTACATGTCATACAAGACATTGACAAAAAAAAACCTCTGGTACTTGACACGTGTACTTGATGACCCCTTGCTGTGCGCACACACATACACACAGAGGGCTGGATTAATGCACAGGATCGAAATGGCTGCAGCCTAGGGGCCCCCACCTGACAGGGGGGCCCTGATTGGCCAAGAGTAAAAAAAATTGCAGAGTTGTGACAGGATGTAACATTGCAAATTCATGTGTCTTATTGAGGCCAGTTGGTAGACAAGTTATCCTTAATTCCTAGCTTGTAATTATGACGCTGTCTATGTAAATTTGTCTCGAAATTTGCCTTCCAGGGGGCCCCAAAGTAAGCCGTAGCCTAGGGGCCCCAGGCCGTCTTAATCCGGCCATGCACACACACACACACACACACACACACACACACACACACACACACACACACACACACACACACACACACACACACACACACACACACACACACACACACACACACAGTGCAGTAAGAACATACATGAGTTTATACTTTCTCTGACACATTCACTCATAACACAAACATACAATATAACCAATAACTACCGTCCGATCTCCAACCTTCCTTTCCTCAGCAAAATCTTGGAAAGGGCAGTGGCGGCCCAACTCCAGCAGCATATGTCCCACCATGAGCTCTTTGAACCCCTGCAATCTGGTTTCAGAGCCCACCACAGCACAGAGACTGCACTTGTCAAAATCACCAACGACCTCCTCACTGCTGCTGACAAAGGCCACCTTACCATCCTCATCCTCCTGGACCTCTCAGCAGCATTTGACACAGTCTCTCATTCCATCCTGCTTGAACGGCTCTCAGAGTTCACTGGACTAACTGGCACAGCACTTAACTGGTTTCATTCATATCTATCCAACCGCCAACAATATGTCACTCTCAAAGACTCACGCTCCACCACAGTTACCATCAGCCACGGCGTTCCGCAAGGTTCGGTGCTTGGCCCCCTTCTTTTCACCATCTACATGCTCCCCCTTGGTCGTATCATCCGCTCCCATGGTCTCAGTTTCCACTGCTACGCCGACGACACACAGATATACATCAGCACCAAACCCTCTCCTCTGTCCCCCCCCACCCCTCTATCCCCCCCCACCCCTCTCATCCACTGCCTGCAGGACATCAAAACCTGGATGACACACAATCTCCTCAAACTGAACAGCAATAAAACTGAGCTCATGGTGGTGGCACCAGCAATGCTGCAAAGGAAGGTTGGAGATCTCCACCTGGACATCGATGGATGCACCATCACCCCATCCCCCGAAGTACGTAACCTGGGTGTCATCTTGGATTCATCACTTTCACTTCACTCCCACATCAAAAAAGTCACCAAATCGGCATTCTATCATCTCCGAAACATCTCCAGAGTCCGGCCTTCACTCTCTAAGACAGTTACGGAGACGCTCACTCACTCCTTCATCTCCTCCCGTCTGGACTATTGCAATGCCATCCTGCTTGGTCTACCCAACAAGGCCCTAGACAGACTGCAATATGTCCAGAACTCTGCTGCCAGGATCATAACAGGCACTAGACCCTGGCAGCACATCACCCCCATACTCAAGCAGCTTCACTGGCTCCCCATCAAGTCACGGATTACCTACAAAGTCCTCCTCCTAACCTTCAAGTCCCTCCATGGTCTGGCACCCCACTACCTCAGTGACCTCCTTCACCCCTATGACCCCTCAAGATCCCTGCGGTCCTCTTCCAAGGGCCAGCTGATCGTCCCTCGTGCCAGGCTCAAGGCCACCAGTGACAGAGCCTTCCATGTTGCTGCTCCCATTCTTTGGAACAATCTGCCCAACCACATCCAAAATGCCCCTTCACTGGCCATGTTTAAGCAACACCTTAAGACACATCTCTTCCTGGAGGCTTATGGCTGCTAGTTCCACAAGCACTTTCACGCATTCACACACATGCTCACACACTGACGCGCACACACACTCACACTCTCCAACACAACACTCTGTGAAGCGTCCTTGGGTGTTTTGAAAGGCGCTATATAAAACGAAAGTATTATTATTATTTATTATTATAACCAATACCCTGTAAGTCACTTTGGGTGAAATCGTAATTTTGCTCCTACAATATGTCTAAACTGTAGTTCGTACTGTTCTGTACTGTACATTTAGCAGCTGTAATCCCCTGTATGGCTCAGGAATTTAAAAAGGGAAAAGGAACAGCCTCTGCTAAAACAAACACCCGGCATTATCCTACATACACACACACACACACACACACGCATGCACACATACCGACACACGCATGCACGCAGACACACACACACACACACGCATGCACGCAGACACACACACACACACACACACACACACACACACACACACACGCGCGCGCATGCACGCAGACGCGGACACGCACACACACACACACACACATGCAAGCACACACACACGATAAAAGGCAGTACACCCTGCCTCTAGGATCTACTGTAGGCCTGGGATTTCACAATTGCAATGCGCCCACTCTTGGAGAGTCTTGATGGGGGTAGCCGATACAGAAATTGCTTTAGGCGAAAAGACTCGCCGGCTAGATGAAGCCTCCTTACCCTGTCAGCACTGTAGGGAGTGGCAGGCCAACTCTTCCAGGGAACTGCAAGATGGTTTTCTCACGAAAGTGCCCATCCTACAACTTAAGTGGGCAAACCTCTCTGCTTAACAGCTTCTGCAGGTAAAATGTTCAAGCACTAAAGGCCTATGCAAAATAAAGTGTGGCATATAATGCAAGAAAGCCTGCGCTCATAGCACGCAACATAGACCCAGGTTTGAATTGGGTGTGGCTCATTTCCCAAACCAACTAGTGTCCTGTCTCTGTTAACGTCACTGTCCGGTCTGAATAACGGCTAAAAAGGACCAAAACAAATCTGGCACCACTCCATTGATCAAGCTGAAGGTTCATATAAGTGGAACCGTTGACTTTCAAGACGCAAGTAGGCTACTAGGCCATATCATCGACTTGCAAAGTCCTCCCAAATGACTATGGCTACACAAATTCAAACAGAAAAAAAACTTGATACACAAACTGTACTGGATACACATACTGTATAAATTCTGGGGTAGGTACTGGTAGGCCCTACCATGGGGCATATGGTAGGTAGGGCACACGTTTGCTACACGGCCGACCCGGGTTTCATTCCCGGCCTGGGTCCTTTGCCAACCCTTCCCCGTCTCTCTCTCCAAACTCGCTCCCTGTACTCTGCACTGTACTATCATGAATAAAGTCAAAAAGACTATATATATACTGTATTTTATGTTGCTTCTAATTAGGAGATAGTACCCTATATTAGCAAAAGTATTTGCTAACCTGCCTTGACTCACATACAGTATGAACTTAACTGCCATCCCATTCCTAACCCATAGGATTCAATATGATATCGATCCACCTTTTGCAGCTATTACGGCTTTAATTCATCTTGAAAGGCTGTCCACAAGGTTGAGGAGTGTGTTTCTAGGATTTTTTTTTGCCATTCTTACAAAAGTGCATTGGTGAGGTCACACACTGATGTTGGTCGAGAAGGCCTGGCTCTCCAATTTCTGGGTTGCAGTTACGTCATTCGCGGGAACACGCAAAATTTGGATGGTGGGCGACCTGGGATTGGAGCCATTGAAACCCATTCAAAACTTTTTTTTTTTTTTCGAACAGCCACAGAAAATGTTGAGTTAGACCTAAAGTTCAAGGGTGTTCTATTGGGTTCAGGTTAGAACTGTGCAGGCCAGTCAGGTTCATCCATACCATACTCTGTCATCCATGTCTCTACAGACCTTGATTTCCGATAAGCTTCCTATAAACACACTCCTCAACCTTGTGGACAAATGAGTTGAAGGTGTAATAGCTGCAAAAAGTGGACCGATATCATATTGAGCTGAGTTCAATATGAGTTTAATGGGTTTAATGGGTTAGGAATGGGATGGCAGTTACGGTAAGATCAGGCAGGTTAGTGAATACTTTTTGCCAATAAAGTGTATATTCTGCGGAGAGACAACCATATAAAACACTTAAACTCAATGTACTGATAGCGCATGCATGCATGCATACATTCTCCTCAAGATAAGGACTACACAAAGGGCAATGCGGAAAAGGTAACTTTTTTCATATTTATGACGATCTTGATGACACCCTATGTGCAGTGTGGAGATCCAGGTTCAAAACCCTCATACACCCTATGAAATGAATGTAAAGGAAAAGTACCTGCTGTTGGCCACATTGGAGAGCCACATGGAATAATGTCTATGCCCAACTCAATGTGGGGGAAATGTCCGTCTAATAAACAATGTAATTTGAACATATTGAGGGATCTTTATTTTCTATTTAAAGGACCAGTTCAGTCAATTTCAATATGCTGTTGTATTGCTCACGCTACCCTTGACTTGTCAGTACCCGGTGATGCCCCATTTTTCAGATCAGCCCTTTCCGAGATATGAGCTATTCGAATGGGGGCAGCGTTTGTTTACATTTAAACATTTTAGCACACAGGCTACTCCAAATATTTTCCCAAAAGGCACTGCTGTTTGCTAGTTGTCTGCTGATGTTGTATAACCTTTCGGATGTTTTTGGGAATAAATAAAAAGGGTTTTTTGAACTTTAAACAAAGCACTGCCACCATTACAACGACCAGGATCTCGGAAAAGGCTGAAGAAGAAAAAAAATCTCAGGTACTGACTAGTCCAGGGTAGTGTGAGCATTACAACTGCATGTTGAAATTGACTGAACTGGTCCAACTTCATGGGATAACTTGTAGTAGTTAACCTCGCATAGTATGAATCAGTTCCCTGGATATGGGATGTGCAAGATCAGGCTCATTCACGCTTTGGCTCCTGACTGTCTTCAGGGTTGCTGACAGCCTCGGTTAGGCCTGGAACAAAACCATTTGAAAGGCCCCCAAACCACTCAATATATACAATGTAATGGGGACCCAATTCACCCCAACTGATCCCTTTGTTCCCCTTTAAAGTCAAGTCAAGTAACTTGTTTTGCAGCAGTAGTACACACATATAGACCCACACACTTCCACAACGCATTATAAAACTCATAAAAGATCAAAAGAATTGACAAAAATTGAAATATATACATTTTTGGGTTAGGGGGTTCACAGTGTAAAGAATTTAAAAAAAGATTAAAAAAAGATTCTTTTAAAAGATTTTAAGAAATTAGTTGTCAGCTTCCCTCTCTTACGCAACTGCCCTTAGGTGTTAAGTTGCGTCACTCACCTGCATTCTCTTCACTGATGAATGAGAAACAAAAAGAAGGAAAAACAGTATCTGATTCTTGCGAAAAAGGGATTGTCGTGTCAAATGTCAAATATTTCTTATCTCACTTGGAGACAGTGACTGGGCGTGCCGTGCCAAGAAACCACAACAGTACTGGGCATCAGGTCAACAGAAAGAATTTAACAGGACAATGTGAAAACATTAAAACATCATCCATGTACAGTACAATAGTAGTATGAGACGAGAGAGATGCCACATAACTCGATAAGAACAGAGGGTGCCTGCCTGTGTGTGTACTCATTTTTTTCAGAAATGTAAAAAATGTCAGGAATTTCTGAAATGATTAACATATGAACGCTTGGTGTACTGTATTAGCCTGAAGCCAAAGTAAAGACAAAGCATCAAATCGAGAAATTGCACAAGGTTCACAGCAAAATAAATCAAGTGCATTCTAACTGTATTGCTTCTTATTATTTGGCAGTTACTCTACCCCGGGTCGCCACTTACAAGTGAACTTATGAAGTAGGCCTGTATTGGAGTGTCAAGTTAATACAGCGGCTTAGTCTGTGAGATACAGTAACTGATACTGAATAACTGCGCACACACTTCAATATCAGAGTATACAACAACCAATGCAACCACGCAGCAAAAGAAAGGAATGCCATCCACAACTGCTGATATATAGGAGAGGATATAATCATAGGCTACTATGCAGCTCACAAAATTAGTGGTGTGGATTGGCACTGCCCTCACGATCCGATTCGATCATGATTCGGGAGGTAGCGATTCGATTCTATGCGATTCAATCCGATCCGATCCGATTCTACAATGCGTTGCAATGCATTACATTTCTACTGAAAGCAAAGCAAATGTTTCATCAGTCACGATGAGGCGATAAAAGTAGTCAGATACCGAGCAACAATTTATTGGCTGTTTTCTGTATCAGTCTGGATAAGTCTGTATCAGTCTTGCAATGCTTTGAAGTAATTTTATTTAATTTAACATTCATTTGCCCCCGAAATATCCACGGAAGTAATTGAAACTTAAAAAAATTGCCGGATCGATTCTGGATCGTCCATGACCCCCATTGGAATGCATCGCCGAATCGATTATTGTCGACACCTCTACACGTATACTTCTTAGTCTGTGTCAGCTGAACATCGTTCACACCTTGGGTTTCCATCTTTGGGGACCTGCATCGAATACAGACAGAATAATGACGATACTGTATGTGAGAAAGTGAAAAGGTATTCCAATACCCACTGAACGCTCGTGTTGTCCGATCTAGTAGAATTGATGTGGTGAAAGGACGTGTCAAAAAAATCAATCAGCATTGGGGTGTGCAAAAATGGCTAATCCCTGTGGCTGAGCTGCATTGGTGAAACATGAACGGTTCATTGTTTTAAAAATTCTAACTGGTGAAAGGTTTCATACAGTATAGATTTTCTTTGACAGAGGTGAAGGACTTGTTACCCTTGAAAAAAGGATCCTTTTTTGCGACCACCCTTTAGAAGAATGTAGATGTCCATACATCCTCTCACTAACCACTAATCTGAGTTTGAGTGGTGTGAACTGCTGGTGTCAACACTCGAACATCTCTATGTATTAAAACAGGTCTGGCAGGCCTCTGCTGTGGCTCAAACGGCTGGGGAGGACCTGGATTCGGTTCCGGTGTCGTGCCAAAAAGCGAGTCCCTGCCAGAACACGACTGCCCTCATTGAAACCAATGGAAACCAATGACCAATTTTTCAGATATTTTTTTTTACCCATTTTTGCAGACAAATCCGACACAATTTAAGATGGAAAGCCTATCAATAAAGCATCTACATTCCTTCTGGAAGTACTACAAAGAGCTGGTTACAATTTCAGTATTATTTCCATAAAAGAATCGAAGAATTGTCATAACAAATGTTACGGTTTCATTCAAATAGCTCATATTAAGTGGAGGACGAGTAATGTTTCATAAGCATATGTTAAGTTCATTAATTATGTAATTCATTCTGCAAAAATTAGTAGGCCTATAATTTTCTCTCAAAAAATGTAATTGATTTCCATTGAGGTTTCAATGAGGGCAGTCGTGTTCTGGCAGGGTCTCGCTTTTTGGCACGACACCGGCCCAGGGTTGTTGGCCAGTTCTCCCCCATCTCTCCCACTCAATTCCTGTCCTCTTTGTTACGCTATCCTGATAAAGGCGGAAAAGCACAACCCTACCGCCTGCACCCACCACCCCCGCCAAAAAAAGCAAGGTCTGTAGCAACACTTGTGTTGCTGTGAACAGCATCTTGAGTTTGCACAAAACATTTGATTCACGTTCAAGATCTAATTAAAGTTAAAATCTAAATAAAGTGAGGATAAAGCCACACTGACTTCAGCCATGTTATTTGCCACGGTGTTGAGTTGCAAATCGACATTCCATGTGCTTAGTAATTTCCATTTAGCATCATTTCCTCTCTAAAACAGGGTTTTTTCCACCACCAAGCTATTTATATCAGGGATATGACGACGCTCATTAGGATGGTGACTATCCCCTGCACAAAGTGACCAATGAGCGACATAAATCACAAAAAAGCAGACATTTACAATCTATACGTGTACTGTATGCATGTCAAATGCATGGCACACCTTCTTTTCCACAGCATACAGTACTATACAGTGAAGCCTAGCCCAGACGTGAACTTTTGCCCTACTCCACACATTTTTTTTATTGGCTTCCTGTGCACTGGTGTTGTTTAATCAACCCTTTACAATTCGCATGAGACTGATCTCACGAGGTGTTAAAGAGGGAGGATATCAGACCAGTGTCAGACCAAAATGCGCCAGTCTGGCCAGTGGAAGGAATCCTTTTAAGCCCTTTCTTCATGCTTGTCAGACTCATCTGTGGCACTGCTTTACTGAAGCATGACAAGACAGACAAGACAAGACAACAGTGGCATATTGCCACGGTTACGTCACAACCAGTTCTAAGACAGTCATCTGAAGTCAACATTCATCAGGACTCTCTCTCTCTTTCTCTCTGCCTTTCTCTGGACAGGTCTTAACTCAACTTTCAGTTTTACTCAGGGGGAGTGATTAAACATGGGAAGGTTGTGGGAGTGAGTGTGTGTGTGCGTGTGTGTGCGTGTGCGTGTGTGTGGGTGGGTGGGTGTGTGCGTGCATGTGGTGTGTGTGTATACGTGCGTGTGTGTGTGTGTGTGAGAGAGAGAGAGAGAGAGAGAGAGAGAGAGAGAGAGAGAGAGAGAGAGAGAGAGAGAGAGAGAGTACAGTATGTGTGTGGAGGGGTGGAGGGTTGAAGTGACGTGAGGAGGGGCTAGTTTGGCAGGCTTGTTATAAGACACAACTACACAAGTCTTCCTGCCTGTCCCGTCTGCCGTGCTTGCCTTGCTCCGGCCCAGGGGAGAAGAAGTAACTTTTTATTTATTTCAAGAAGTTATCTGGAAGCAGACAGCCCTTCTTCTTCTCAACATCAGCTGGCCCTGTGGGCTAACAGGTATGTCACCTGCTATATAATAACCATACATTCACCTTCCCATCTCAAAATTCTTGCATTGTACAGAGCTATGTTACTATAAGGGAATGAATGAGTATATAGTATGTTTTAAACTAGTTTTATAGTACTGTCAGCTTGTTCAGTTGTTCTGTGTCAACATGAAAAGCCACAAGACATGCAGAATTGTAGATTGTTAAGAGACATGCACCTGACCTGTGTCATGTGAAGGTTGGTAGACACACACAAGGTAAAAAAAACCAAGTTATAGCGCAGTTCAGTGCTCCCTTTACAATCAACAATGTATTGTGCAAGGTCCGAGGTGTGCCTGTGCCATAAAAGCCTATCAGCAGCCCTATCGAAGGTAGGTAGGCGAGCACACAAAGCACATCTGTGTGTGTGCAGTCATTCATTCCACCACTCTCTCTCTCTCTCTGCACTTAGCCAGGGGAGTGTGATTCTCTCCCTGTTGGTCTCTCATTCGCTGTGTCTGAAGTGCTTGATCCAAGCCATGTGTGCAAAACAGGAAAAGTGTCTCTGTGTGTGTGTGTGGGTGGGTCGGGTGTGTGTGTATACATGCAGTGCAGGGGCGCCCACTGCAGTAGCAGAAAAGTCAGCCGGGACTTTCTCACCCCTCACCCCACCCCCCGGCTTGGTGCCGGATGCCGGGAATATTGTGTCGCTCAGAGCTCCCTTTAACCCGACCTCCCTGCACACTCAGCTATGCGAGGTTATGACCACTCACTATCTATGAGCAAAGGAGCATGGCAAGGCAGAGAGCATGCTCTCGTCTGCCAAAATACACACAGGCATGCACTGGCAGAACAGAGCAGAGATATTGCAAAACGGAATGTTTTTTTCTGTTTTTGGGTGACTTTTATGGTCTCTGAGGCAAGCTGTTCCTGAAGTTACTATTCTATTCCTGATGTTACAGAAAGGTGCGTGGAATTCAATGTCAGTTTGGCATACCGATGTGCAGAGATGTGTTGTAGTTGTTGAAGATGTCTGCAGGAGTGTGTTAAAGTGACCGTTTTTATTGAGCAGAGTAATTATAGCCTTTACAGTGTACTTTAGGTTGCCACTGGAGGAGGCAAAGCACACAAGGGGTGGATTCCAATATGTAGACTCCAGCCTCAGCCTGTGCTTGTGGCCTCGCGTTTTGCTGACACCCCGCCTCCGTGGAGAAAACAATTCAGTTTCCCGACTGTCAGCCTATAGCCACAGCAATTTTTGGGGGACTATTCTTCATTCACCATCCCGTTTGCAAATGAGAAAATGACATTAAGAATTGAGCTTTTGCATGATATTGAAATACAATGCTGTTGTCACTGATGTCATCACGAGGAGGCAAGTGAGCAAGGGAGGACGGGAGTCTGCATATTGGAATCCACCCATTATCTTGTTTATACAAATGATGTCACTCATGTAGGGCACCGTTCAAACCCTTCTAGGATTCTGGCGCCAGTCCAGCGCTATCTATCTTCAGCTTACACTCCTGTACTGAAAGACATCATTCAACAGTACGTATGTATTGTGTCACGGTGTAGGCTACGTGTTGAGAGAGATTTGAAAATGCGTAAGCGGTTTGTTTTAAAAGGCTTTAAGGTGGCCACAGAGGAAGTGCTGGTGTTTGGAGGTTTTATTGAAAATACTGTAAATTTGCTGACGGATAAAAGAAACGTTCATTTTCCAAACCCTGAGCTTTTGCAAAGACCATGGAAAGGCTGAGTAATTGAGCAAGAATAGCAGTGGAAAATGTGCTTTCTGCCAATTTAATGGCATAGTCTTTCATTTGTCCAAGTGGTGCAAAACGCACTCCTGAATGTTTTCTTGTGCGATAATAAACACTTGTAGTATAGGTCTACTATACTATACTATACTATACTATACTATACTATACTATACTATACTATACTATACTTGTACTATACACAGTAACCTGTAGCTTAGCTTTCATATCCAGCATTGTAATCTGATGCATATCCATATCAATTTGCTGTGCATCAGAGATTGCCACGTCTTCTGTCAACATGTAGCCTACTGTATAAACTAAGTATCTAATGCAAACAGCATGATGTGTAATGCAAACTACCTGCCGTTTGTGACTTTCAAACTTGACTCAAACTTATCAACTTATTTATACTTATTAATTTACATGTATTTTATAATCAACATTACAATAAACTAAATGTCACCATTAACAGTTAGGTGGGGGGGTACAACTGAGCGTCAAATGATGATGAGGGTGAGACTGGGTCCACACTGTGTGGCTCTCTGGGTGTCTCCCGTGACTTTGCCTAATAGAAACTGAGCTTTTGATTTATGTGATGTATGAAGGTATGAATTAAGAAGTATGCAAGAAACTGCAAAAGAGAGACCTCAACTGATGGATGTGGGAGCTTCCCCAAGCCTCAGTGTCTATTTTCACGTTGCTAGGCAACGCACAGTGGAGGGGCGTTGTTAGGTATGAGGAGACGCAGATACACTGGGTCACGGTGTCAATCAAGTTTAGCCTACTTAAAAAACAAAAAAAACAAAAGACGAGTTTCATGCTAAGGTATCGTATAAATAATTCTTCTTGAAGGGCACTGATGAGAAAGTAATTATAGTGCAGTGAACCCATATAACCGTGGAATACATTGATCTCATTACAAAGATATGGCATACAGCCATAGTCAACTACAGTAATTATACACTGACATTAGACTATTATCTCCTTGATATCTCAATGTTATGGCACCACAAATAGCTAGGCCAGAGGTGGGTAAACTCAGGGCGACTGGGGGGCAACATGTGGCTCACTGAGACATTTCATATGGCCCGCAGGGCCTGATGTGACTCTCGCACCCAAGTGGTATTCTCACCCGACATTCTTAAAATGACCACCCACGAAAGGAGTCTTGTGGCTTTGAGATTAATCAATTACTGGCCCTGCCATGGCCAACCGGTAGGGCACTTGCCTGCCATGCGGCTGACCCGGGTTCGATTCCCGGCCCGGGTCCTTTGCCGACCCCTCCCTGTGATGGAGTGACCATCACTAGGGTTGTGGGTGTGTTCTGACTAACATGCCAACGAGCCTGGCTCTTTGGTGTAGCGGTCAGAGCCCCAGTTTACTACTCCAGAAGGTCTGGGTTCGAGTCCCAGCTGGGCAACTCTACTCCCCTTCGCTACACTCCCCCTCTCTCTCCCAATTCGCCTCCTGTCACACTGTCCTATCAAATAAAGTCGAAAAACACAAAAAATATCTTTAAAAATGAAAGAGATTAGTCAATTACTTGTACATAAGCTACTACTGTAATCAACTAAATACATTTCATTGCACTGTGCAAAGGTAAAGTTATGTCAAGATACAATATTTCTTACAGTATGATTAACACCATCAAGTTGGCTGTGGCATCCGTCTTTTCAGTCTTTCACTTTTCTTAACCCAGTGCAGCTCTTGGGGCAAAATAATTGTCCACCCCTGCTCTCTGCGACTGCATTTAAATACTCTGCCTATGGCACCACACTATGTTGTGCTGGAACTTTGAGATAATGAGGTTGAAATACGTCAAGCTCGTTCGTCCTGTTTCATGCGAACCTCTCACTGATAAGTGTGGAGATAAACTCAGGGACGAATTATCACTCCAAGGGCCCCGGGGCCAGACAACAAGAAAGCCCCCCCTCCATGGGTGTTGCTCACTTACAAAAACATTTGGGGTTTTAGAGCAGATGCTGGAGATCTTGTGTTGTTGGGGATTTGTCCACTGAGAAAAATTGAAAATACAGTTGTTAAAAGTGTGATTTTGACTCAACATGAGAATGGAAATATATGCTTGGGCTTCAGGGCCCCCTATGATTCTTGGGCCCTGTATGCTCGTGCAGTAATGCGTCATTGGATAAATTGGGTGGTGACAAAAGAGGATTCCACATGTACAGAAGCATGACCAATATTACTACAGTGAAGGCGTGGACAATAAACCTACCTCTTAAAGGACCCTGAGTTCAGTTCAATTTCAATATGCTGCTGTTGTATTGCTCACGCTACCCTTGACTTGTCAGTGCCCAGTGATGCCACATTTTTCAGCTAAGCCCTTTCCGAGATATGAGCTATTCTAATGGGGGCAGCGTTTGTTTACATTAAAAAAAAAAAAAAAAAAACATAGGCCTACTCCAAATATTTTCCCAAAAGGTACCACTGTTTGCTAGTTGTCTGCTGATGTTGTATAACCTTTCAGATGTTTTTGGGAATAAATACAAATGTTTTCTTGAAATGTAAAAAAAGCGCTGCCCCCATTACAATGACCAAGATTTTGGAAAAGGCTGAAAAAGAATGTAAAAAACTCAGGTACTGACAAGTCCAGGGTAGTGTGAGCATTACAACTGCATACAGTGTTGAAATTATCTGAACTGGTTCTTTTTTTAAAATCTGAATTCGTTCATTTTCAGCTGTGGTAAATCCTTTTTGCAGATCTACTCGTTATAAAGTTTCTGACACCAAAATGGCAATGGCAGTCTTAACCTGTTACTATGTCATAGCAATGTTGTTATTATTATGTAGGTTTAAAAAAAATAAAAAAAATACAGTATATTTGTTTTGGTGCTTTTTAGACATTACTTAGGGGGAATCCCATTACACCCCTTAGCCCTACGCCGATCCCCTTTGCCTCCGTTTTGCGCGTCCACGTGTAGGGGTAGTGGCATCCTGATTCACGTTAAGACAGATGGGTAGGGGTAGGGAAAAGGGCTTTCCACCCCTCTGCGCGGAGATTTTCCAACACCAGACTCCGCAACGGAGGGCTACGACAGGTTTCCCTGAATGCATTGCGAATTCATTTAAAAATTGGCGGCAAACAGCGGCACCCACAACAGCACACAATAGTAATTCAGTATTTTCACCGCAATTGACGGTTTAAAGTGGTAATAATTAGGCCTATTCCATTGCACTAAGTTTAACATTGTCCTAATGTGTGATGGCCTTTTTCTCCCTGAAACGCACATGAAAACAATCGCTATTAACGTCAATCTAATGCATGGAATTAGTGACAGCTGTCAGTGACATTCCATGACTGTTGAAGGGGTATCCCAATTCGTAGCGGTTGCGTTTCAAGCCCTACACCTTACAGCGTCATTGGGAAACACGAGGGGCATGGGGAAGGTGCAGGGGTAGGGGTAGAGATTAGTAATGGGAAAGGCCCTTAGAATAGGACAGTGAAGATGGAGACAGGAAATAAGGGGAGAGAGAGAGAGAGAGAGAGAGAGAGAGAGAGAGAGAGAGAGAGAGAGAGAGAGAGAGAGAGAGAGAGAGAGAGAGGTGGGACAGGGCCGATGGGTCCATCTGCACTATGCTTGTGTGTAGCTTTTATACCGTGCGTTGTCTATTCAGTGTTCATGCTGCAGTGACCCTATGTACAATATTAGGCATTATGAACGGTTTCTAACAACCTTGTGCTCGAATATGTTTTGAAACCCTTTGCTTCTAAGCATAATGCATCATGGTGGCAGATCTGTTCATTACGTTTGACAGAGTCAAACTGACATTTCCAGTTGAAGATGGTTGCATGTTTAATACGATCTTACAACTGCCAAATCACACATTCCAGAACCAGCAGCCTTAATTTCATAGCTATTCGAGGCCTAGCTCGGAGGGATGTTAAGATGAGAACAATCAGGACAGCTTATTCTACCGATCATGAAACATTCTGGCAAACCAGTTCAGGTATGAACTGAGGTCAGTCATTCCTACACCTGTCCCCAAACAAAACAAAAAATCTGGTTGGGTCAGGAATCAGGATTGTGTTGATATGTCAGACCCAGAGGCAGCTAGCTTTTTGTGTTAGACCCTGTTATTTCCATTCCAATGCTTGCATGACAATGGAAGAACAGCTTGTCTGTGGACGTTGGAGAGGTCCATTCATTTGAGAGGGGTATTCTCGTGGTTCCGGCTCTTCTGGTTGCTGAAATTACCCATAATGACGAGCTACATGTGGCCCTCACTGCATATATTATTATTCTTTCCATTAGCCGGCTTCTAAACTGATACTCTGTGTTAAACACAGAAGTATTGACTAATTGATTATTATTTCCCTCCACTGATGCCCCAAAACAAGCTTAGGCAATCAATACATGGCTTTGTATGTTCTTGTGTAGACCACTGGCCACATTTACTGTAACTCATAAACCGCTCCTCATCCCGCCAGGAAAATATTTATGAGCTTCACAAAACATGCATATGGAGAAATGCGTTCCCTTGGAGGACTATCTAGCATTTCTAACAGGAAACACCTCCCGCCCACCAGCACTGAAACACTAGGTCCAAGGTTGGGAAGAATGCCATACATCTATATGACATAATTAGTGCACAGCCTCTCCCCCTCCCTCTCATGGGCCGTCCTTGGGCAGCTCCTGAGCATGCACTGAATTACAGTGGCTTTAAATGGATAAGCATGAAATACTAGGGCTGCCGGGCAATAAATATGGTTCCTTGTTTGAGTTGAAACTGGCTGGGGTTTATATTCTATCTTTTATTACGTTATATAACAACAGACTGCTCTAAAAAAATAAATCCTCATAAAAACATGATAATGTGGGGAAAGTTGACAACCTGCCCCAAACAGCAACACACTCTCTCACACTCTCTCTCTCTCTCTCTCTCTCTCACACACACTCTCTCTCGCTCTCACACACACACACACACACGCACACGCACACGCA
Organism: Engraulis encrasicolus; assembly: GCF_034702125.1. Lineage (NCBI taxonomy): Eukaryota > Metazoa > Chordata > Actinopteri > Clupeiformes > Engraulidae > Engraulis > Engraulis encrasicolus. The sequence continues at coordinate 39,773,326 of NC_085876.1, forward strand.
CACGCACACACACACACACACACACACACACACACACACGCACACGCACACGCACACGCACACACAAACACACACATTCTTACGCACACACTTTCTAAGAAGAGAAAAAACTCTGGTACTTGACACGTGTACTTGAGGACCCCTTGCTGTTGCACATCCGACCCTCCACAAAGATCAGGAGGATCAGATATCCCCTGTGTAATTAAGGAACCAACAAAGTAATTATAAAACTGTTGCTGCTTTCAAAGTGTTCATGCTGCACCCCGAACAGGCATAGTTTGCATGCCAGACAGCTGCCCACCGACTGCTTATCATAAAACAAATTGACAGAGCACACAAAAATACTAAGACCTGTTTGCATGACATACAGGATGAATCCTAGTATGCTAATGAGTACAGTGGAAATGATATTGATTTTGTACTGTATCCCAGGTGAGAAACCCATACACTTAAAGTGTACTTTTTTTGACCGTACTTAGTACAAAGTGTACTATTTTCGGCGATTTAAAGTGCGCTTCATGGCACTATTAGTGCGCTGAAGCACTACTAAAGCAGTACTTCAGCACACTTGCAGCACACTGAGGATGCTAAATTGGCACCGCTTTTGGACAACTTTAAGTGCACTACAAGTATACTTTTGAAAGTATGCTCCAAACACGCTTTTCATGCATTCGTATGGCATTAATAGTGTGCTTGAGTACACTTCTATAACATTTTATTGTTACTAGAAGTACAATAAAAGTATATTAACTTCATGCTTCTTTGGACTACATTGGAACATTTTAAGTCTGTAAAAAGTATATCATATTAAGTATTGTAAATATATAACAGGTATGCTTGAAGTATATTTACAGTACACTCCCAAGTACAACGAATAATATAAATGTAATACGACAATCCATGCTGGTTCTCAGAGCTTGTACATTACACACAGCCACATGTCACAGTGGTGATACAGTATGCATGCCTAGCACGACTGACATTTACAATCATTGCATTGTTACAGAGATTTCAGATACACATTTCACTTTCTTTCATTCTTATTCCACCTTCCTACAGTTGATCATTTGAATTGATCACTGATGGTGACCCTTGATTCTTTGTTTGAACAACTAGTTCCAACTTACCTCTCACCGTGATTTCATGGGAAGTGTGAGCCTATATATACCAGAACATATACGTGACCATCATAATGATGGTGGGAACATGGCCATTTTTTGTGTACCACTTTAAAATTTAAAAACTCCTACAATAAACGCAGAATATAACAATGAGTAATATTTTCATGCAAACCAAAGATATTCCTTAGAGGTAAATGGATTTTTGTTTGAGAAATTTAGCTCCAAGAAGTGCATTGCATGATGGTACATGGATGATGGTGCATGATGGGTAACTGAACTTTGTGTAAGCACACTTTGAATATATTTGGGTGAAGTACAATCATGGTGCACTTAGAAAAAGTGTACTTGCAATATGTTAAAGTGATTTACTTTAAAGCGCACTATAGAAAATCACACTTCGAAGACATTTGGGTGAAGTGTAATCATATTGCACTTTAAAAAAGTACAATTGCAATATGTTGTTAAAAAATACACTTTTAGTAAGTTCACTATTAGAACACTATTAGTATATTCCTCTAAATACACTTTAGCCAAACATCTTCGAAGTACACTTGAAGTATGGTTCGCTAAGTGTACTTTCTTTGAGAGCAACTTAATTACATCTAATTTTAAGTACACTTTAAATAAGCATATTGTAAACATACTTTTTCTTAGCACAAAAAGCACGAGTGCACTTTTAACATGCTAAGTACACTTCAGTCATGCTTTTATTGTACTAAATTGAACCACTTTTTCACCTGGGATTGCATGAATACTAACTGTTGTATCAGAGCTGTACGAAATAATATAAGAAATAAGAAAATAAGAAACTATATATTTTTAAACAGCTCTTTTTTGGTTGCTAAGATTAATTTGTGCCAACTCTGCAACACAACATGACACAATAATTGTGCAATGAACATTCTTCCGCTGTCTCACACAGATGTCCTTGATGGTGTATTAGATGGGAGTGAAATGGGCCAAGTGTTTTTAGTCAACATTAGGGAGGACACAGGGTTTCATAACTTGATATCAGTAGAGGGATTCTGCTGTGGGGTGTTTGTTTTTGTAGGTGTGGCGGGTGTGTTTTAGATATAGTCCAAACAGGATTACATTTTAACCCATGAACTAAAACATGCATATTTGCTTCATCTGTTAAAATACGGCCACTGTTGTACAGAAGATTCATTCACTGCTAGTAAGATGGCAATGACCAAGTCGTAATACATTACTAAAGGCTCCGTGTAAGGTCATGGCAGTGCGATACTATAGCAGTAATGTCTTTTCAATGACTACTGGGTCAAAGACGTGCAAAATGGCATTGTCATTCAGTGTAACGGATACCTTCTGCTGACTGTAACAGTAAAAAAAAAACACGATTTTAAAATTGTTTCAAGTGAATGGATGACAGCGAAGGCTTTCATGAATTCACTGGAAAAGAATAAAATAATGAGTCATGTTCTTTACAGTTACAGTCAGCAGAAGGTATCCGTTACACTGAATGACAATGCCATTTTGCACGTCTTTGACCCTACTTCACTGTTAAAGTGGCAGAAGGGTACAGATTATGAGGCGACAAAGATGTCCATGTTCAGCATGCTTCATAAGATTTATTAAACTATGCAAGAGGACATTTTGGCATTGTTGTGATTTCCTGTTAGTGGTTTACAGTGAGGCAATAGCTGTTCAAGTAAATTTACATACGGGTTGTGTACATGGCTATTCCGAGTATACCCTTTCACTGCTGCTTTGCTTTTAGTAACAACAATGTCAACCAAAGGCCATTTTTATTTTAAGCTCATATGACCACTGTATTTTAAGCTTGTGCTCGTGTTTAGCATGATACTGCATGAGCACAATATTTCTAGCAACTATGTCAGTGAATGATCATATCAAGTCATATTATGGAATAATTAAAAAAAGATGATCCAACCATTAGTTGATAATAACATCAGAATATCATAGTTGTATTATAAAATCATGTTACTGTATGCTCTTCGTTTAATAGTTTACTTATTTTGTATTCATCTATAATTAAAAGGATATTTTAGTAGTAAGATGTATTGGCCTTATAAAACTAATGTTAATATCATATTATTATTGGTAGTTTAGGTGCCTTTGGATTGATTTCTGTGTAAATAAAACGTTCACACATTGCTTTCATTTGAAGAGCTTGCAAGCTGCCATTGCATTCAAGTCTCAATGCTTTCTTAGTAAAAGTGACACCATGTGTTTGTTATTTATGGAGTCTACGGGCAGTGACATCTTCACTGCTGCATTTTGATAGGGCTTATTTAGTCACATTGATGTAGTTGACATAAAGGTCAAGCATATTCCTCTTACGCCTTCAGTTTATAGAGGCCAGAGTTTCAACAGTTTTAAACTATGGAATGAAAACACACACCATTACAGCCTTAGTATAATCAATTTCACAACAGTAGTTTTTGCAGATGCTTAAAAACAGAAAAGTCAACAAGTTAATTCAGATTTCTTTCCATTTCACAGGCAGCAAGATGGCGTCCAGCTCCACGGATACATCAAATGGCCAATCAAGTAGTGCTGTGGCTGGTGTGTTCCTTGAAAAGACCAAAGAAACACTTACCATTTATGAAGCAATGAAGAAACGCCTCCTGAAGCGAGATATATGTCTAGCCCTCTTGCAAGCTCAAGCTGCCACAATTGGCATAGTTGACGTCAAAAATAACAAGACGTTTTCAGTGCAGGAAGCTGTGCACAAAGGCATAATTGGCCCGGAGTTCAAAGAGAAACTCCTTGTCGCTGAAAAAGCCCTTAGAGGTTACGCAGATCCATACAACAATGAACCCCTCTCGGTCTTTCAAGCCATTCAGAAGGATGTTCTTCCAGGCGATGTCGGGGTGAGACTTCTTGAAGCTCAAGCAGTTACAGTAGGAATATATGACCCTATTCTGAAGACCCATATTTCAGAGCAGTCTGCTAGCGAGAGGGGTCACTATGACCAGGTTCTTCTGAACAATCAAACAGAGGTACTGAAAGTGTTTAGGGACCCAGTCTCTCAAGAAGAAGTCACCTACAAACAACTGCTTGAGAAGTGCAAGGTAGACCCTGAAACTGGCCTGTGCCTTCTACCCGTCTGCATTACTTTCAAAGGCTTGCGAAGAGCAGTGTGTTCGGGAGAGCTCCTGGCATCAAAAATCATTGATGAGGAGACATTTGACAACCTCCAAAAAGGCAAAACTACTGCCAACGATGTGATGCTCATGGAGGGTGTGAAAGAGTACCTGGATGGAAAAGGAAGCATTGCTGGCGTGGCCCTGACATCTTCTGGCGATCGAATGAGCATCTACCAAGCTATGAAAAAAGGCATCATCATGCCTGGAACGGCACTAGTTCTTTTGGAGGCACAAGCTGCAACCGGTTTCTTGATTGATCCTGTGAAAAACGTTAAGTACAATGTGGATGATGCTGTCCGAGAGAAGATTGTTGGCCCAGAGTTTCATTCCAAACTCCTTTCCGCTGAAAGGGCAGTGACTGGCTATAAAGACCCGTACACTGGTGACACAATATCTTTATTCCAGGCCCTTTCAAAGGAGCTGATAATAAAAGACCATGGAATCAGGCTGCTTGAAGCTCAGATTGCAACAGGAGGTATAATAGATCCAATCAACAGCCATAGACTGCCAGTGGACGTTGCGTACAAGAGGGGCCTATTTGATGAGGAAATGAATGCCATTCTGGAGGACCCCAGTGATGACACAAAGGGTTTCTTTGACCCAAACACAAAAGACAACCTGACCTACATGCAGTTGATGGAACGTAGTGTCATTGACCCAGCCACTGGACTTTCCCTTTTGCCAATCCAGAAAGGTGAATCGGGTGTCTTAAATTCCACATTCATACAGTACGATGTCAAACTGACTTTTAAGAAAGTCATGGTGACGAGCAACTATGGCAGATACATGGGAATAAAGACCTCACTCTGGGAACTACTGATGTCAGAGTACCTGACTGAGAAGCAACGGACAGATATCATTCAGCAGTACTGTGAGCGGAAACTCACAATCGAGGTGATCATCATAAGGGTGCAAGAGATAATTGAACATTCAGTGAAGTCAACAAATCTCACATTTGAGGGAATTAGAGAAACCGTCACAGCAGAGCAACTGGTGGAGGCTGACATTATTCCTGAAAATGTTCTACAGGAATTAAGCAAAGGCAAAACAACTGTCACCGAAATCACTGAGCAGGAGGCAATAAAAACGTACTTACAAGGAAAATCCAGCATCGCAGGGATTTTGCTTCCAAACTCACAGATAATGTCCATATATCAAGCTCAGCGAAAGGGGAAACTGAGACCGGGAACAAGTCTCATTCTGCTTGAAGCTCAGGCAGCAACAGGTTTTGTCATTGACCCCGTTTTGAACACCAAGCTCTCAGTGAACGATGCAGTGGCAGCGAACGTAGTTGGGCGAGAGTTTCGTGCAAAGCTACTCTCTGCAGAAAGAGCAGTGACAGGCTACAAAGATCCAAGCACTGGTAACACCATCTCTTTGTTTCAGGCCATGGTTAAAGACTACATCCTTAAGGATCACGGTATCCGTCTGCTTGAGGCCCAGATTGCCACAGGTGGGATCATCGACCCCATAAATAGCCATCGTATCCCAGTACATGTTGCCTATCAGCGGGGCTACTTCAACGTTGAGATGAATGAAATCCTCAATGATCCAACAGATGACACAAAGGGATTCTTTGACCCAAACACCCAGGAGAATCTGACCTACCTGCAACTCATGGAGCGATGTGTTGTTGATCCAAATACAGGCCTCTGTCTCTTGCCTCTGAAAGGGAAGGATCACACAGTGAAAATACACGAACAGACAAGACAGAGACTGAAGGCTAGTTCTGTACTTGTGAAGTATGGAAGATTCAAAGACAAACAGGTCACAATTTGGGAACTTCTTAACTCTGAATACTTGTCTGAAGAGAAAAGGCAGGATCTGCTCAAACAGTTCACACGGAGCCAGATAACAATAGAAAGAATGACCACAGTGATTCTGGAAATTATCGAAACTGTAGAAGTGAAGAATGAGTACACATTTAGTGGACTGAGAAGCAATATCTGTATGAAAGACTTGGAAGAACTGGGAATAGTCACAGCAGGAACATGTGCATGGTTACAGAGCAGGTCCTGTGATGAGATAGCCAATGATACCAACGTTGCCAAATATTTGAGAGGGACAGGCTCAATTGCAGGATTAATTCTGAAGCCATCTGGACAGAAAGTGAGCATCTATGATGCCATGAAAAAAGGCATTTTGATGCCAGGAACAGCATTGTGCCTTCTGGAAGCTCAAGCCGCCACAGGATACATTATTGATCCCATGAAAAATGAACACCTGACAGTGGAACAAGCAATACAACAGAATCTGATTGGACCACAGGTGTATGACAAACTCCTATCAGCAGAGAGGGCTGTTACTGGGTATGTGGATCCCTGTAGTGGGAGTAAAATTTCCCTTTTTCAAGCAATGCAGAAAGAGTTGATTGTGAAAGAGCATGGCATTCGTCTCCTTGAGGCTCAAATAGCCACAGGTGGCATAATCGATCCCCTACACTGTGTACATATACCACTTGAGGTGGCATACAGAAAAGGTTATTTTGATGCTGACATGAATGATATCCTTACCGACCCCACTGATGACACCAAAGGATTTTTTGACCCTAACACAAAGAAAAACATGACATATCTGGAGCTGATGCAGCAATGCATAAAAGACCCAGAAACAGGGCTCCTTCTTTTGCCACTGCAGACTGATGGAAAAATTGAAGAGAAAAAAATAAAATCAGTGGAAAAAGTCAAAATTGAGCTTGAGAGACACCTAGTTAGCATCACTGTTGGTCAATATACAGGGAAAATTGTTTCAGTGTGGGAGTTGCTTCACTCTGCATACTTCCAAGACTGGGAAAGACAAGAGCTACTTGAAAAGTATGGATTGTCCGTGCTGACCATTGAGCAGATTGTTGAACGTGTCCAATCAACGATAACAAAATGCGAACAGGGAAAAGGAACTGTGGAGATGCTTACAGATGCACAAACTGAGGACATCTTGAAGCAGTATCTCATGCAACTCAGATCTGGAAAATTTGCAGGAAAGCAAGTGGCAGTGTGGGAGGTTCTGCACTCAGAGTACATTTCTGCTGAAAAAAGGGATCAAATAATCCTTGACTTCAAAGAAAGAAAAATGACGATTGAAGAAATTGTCACGTTTGTGACTGCAATTGTGGAAGAAGCAACATCCAAGAGACACACGTTCAAAGGCTTAAGAAGACAAGTTTCTGCAAGTGAACTATTTGAGTCAAAAATTATCTCAAAGGAAGTGTTAGGCAAGATAATTGAGGGCAAAATCACAGATAAAGACATGACTGAAATGGATTCAGTGCAAAAGTACCTCACGGCAACCAACAGCATTGCTGGAGTAAGAGTTGAGTCTAAAAAAACAACCATGAGTATCTATGAGGCAAAATCCAAAGGCCTGTTGACACCTGGGACGTCTCTTGTACTACTAGAGGCTCAGGCTGCCACTGGGTTTGTCATTGATCCAGTAAACAACAAGAAGTTGTCAGTGGAGGAAGCTGTGGCAGCAGGTGTGGTGGGGTCAGAGTGGAAAAGCAAACTACTTTCAGCAGAGAGGGCTGTCACTGGATACACTGACCCTTACACTGAAAAAACAATTTCCCTATTTCAGGCTCTGAAGAAAGACCTGATAGTGAAGGATCATGGCATCCGGCTGTTGGAAGCCCAAATTGCAACAGGGGGCATCATTGACCCCGTGTATAGCCATCGAGTACCAGTTGAAGTGGCGTACCAGAGAGGCTACTTTGATGAGGAAATGAACCAGATCCTCTTGGATCCAGACGATGACACCAAGGGCTTCTTTGACCCAAATACTCAGGACAACCTCACATATTTGCAACTTATCGAACGATGTGTGGTAGACCCAGATACAGGACTACACTTGCTTCAGATTGTAAAAAAAGGAGAATTTTACTTCTTTATTGACGAGTGCACTAAAACCCTGTTTAAGTCCACAATGACAAAACGAGCAAAAGGTACATTCAAAGGTAAGGAGGTCTCCCTATGGGAACTTCTTTATTCCAAGTACATCACTGAGGAGAAACGACGAGAACTTGTTCAACAATACAGATCTGGAGACATCACAATTGACTACTTCATGGAGCTAGTACTGACAATCATTCAAAAGACAGAATCTTCTACCACAACAGTTGAACAAACACAAGCAAAATCAACATCACAAGTTAAAACAACCACAACAACAATAGTTGAAACAACATTCCATGGAATTAGAAAGGATGTGACAGCTGATGAGCTACTTGAGTCCAAGGTCATTGACAAGAAAATTCATGATGATCTCCTCAAAGGCAAAGTCACAGTAGATCATGTGAGTGAAATGGACTCTGTGCGAAGGTATCTACAAGGCACCAACTGCATTGCTGGGGTCTATGTGCAATCCACTAAACAAACACTTAGCATCTATGAAGCCAAAGCCAAAGGCCTTCTGACTCCAGGAACATCTCTGGTCCTTCTTGAGGCGCAAGCTGCCACTGGGTTTGTCATTGACCCAGTGAACAACAGGAAGTTGTCAGTGGAAGAAGCTGTGGAAGCACGAGTGGTCAGTCCTGAACTCAAGGGCAAACTTCTGTCAGCAGAGAGGGCTGTCACTGGATACACTGACCCATACACTGGCAAAACAATTTCCCTTTTCCAAGCCCTGAAGAAAGATCTCATTGTAAAAGATCATGGTATTCGACTGCTGGAAGCCCAAATCGCTACAGGGGGCATAATCGATCCAGTGTACAGCCACCGTGTGCCAGTTGAAGTGGCGTACCAGAGAGGCTACTTTGATGAGGAAATGAACCAGATTCTCTTGGATCCAGACGATGACACCAAGGGTTTCTTCGATCCAAATACTCAAGAGAACCTCACCTATCTGCAGCTGGTTGAGAGGTGTGTGAAGGATCCTGACACAGGGCTTAGCCTGCTTGTTATTGTGAAGAAAGGAGAATTCTACTTCTTCGTCGATGAATCCACAAAGATCATTCTCAAGTCCACCACCACAACTAAAGCAGGAGGCAAGTACAGTGGCCAAACTGTTTCACTCTGGGAGCTCCTTTACTCTCAGTACATAACTGAGGAGAAGCGGAGAGATCTTGTTCAGCAGTACAAATCTGGAACAATCACCATTGAGAAATTCATGGAATCTGTGCTATGCATCATTCAAAAGAAAACATCCAGCATCAAAAAATCTGAAGTAACCAAAGAAAGCACCAAGTCCCAAAACACAAAGACGACAACCATCACCACGACAACAATTGAAGAAACATTCCATGGAATCAGGAAGGATGTGACAGCACAAGAGCTGCTGGAATCCAAAGTCATTGACCAGAACACTTACGACAACTTGAGTGCGGGAAAAGTGACAGTGGACCACGTCAGCCAAATAGACTCTGTGCAGAAGTACCTGCAAGGGACCAACAGCATTGCTGGCGTGTATGTTCAATCCACTAAACAAACACTGAGCATCTATGAAGCCAAAGCCAAAGGCCTTCTGACTCCAGGAACATCTCTGGTCCTCCTTGAGGCTCAGGCTGCCACTGGGTTTGTCATTGACCCAGTGAACAACAGGAAGTTGTCAGTGGAAGAAGCTGTGGCAGCAGGTGTGGTAGGAGCAGAATGGAAAAGCAAACTACTGTCAGCAGAGAGGGGTGTCACTGGATACACTGACCCATACACTGGAAATTTGATTTCCCTCTTCCAAGCACTGAAGAAAGATCTCATTGTAAAAGACCATGGCATTCGACTGCTGGAAGCCCAAATCGCTACAGGGGGCATCATCGATCCAGTGTACAGCCATCGAGTGCCAGTTGAGGTGGCGTACCAGAGAGGCTACTTTGATGAGGAAATGAACCAGATTCTCTTGGATCCAGACGATGACACCAAGGGTTTCTTTGATCCAAATACTCAGGAGAATCTCACCTATCTGCAGTTGGTTGAGAGGTGTGTGAAGGATCCTGACACAGGACTCAGCCTGCTAGTTATTGTGAAGAAAGGAGAATTCTACTTCTTCGTTGATGAATCCACAAAGACCATTCTCAAGTCCACCACCACAACTAAAGCAGGAGGCAAGTACAGTGGCCAAACTGTGTCTCTCTGGGAGCTCCTTTACTCTCAGTACATAACTGAGGAGAAACGGAGAGATCTTGTTCAGCAGTACAAATCTGGTACAATCACCATTGAGAAATTCATGGAATCTGTGCTATGCATCATTCAAAAGAAAACATCCACCATCACAAAATCTGAAGTAACCAAAGAAAGCACCAAGTCCCAAAACACAAAGACGACAACCATCACCACGACGACAATTGAAAAAACATTCCATGGAATCAGGAAGGATGTAACAGCACAAGAGCTGCTGGAATCCAAAGTCATTGACCAGAACACTTACGACAACTTGAGTGCAGGAAAAGTGACAGTGGACCATGTCAGCCAAATAGACTCTGTGCAGAAGTACCTGCAAGGGACCAACAGCATTGCTGGAGTTTATGTTCAATCCACTAAACAAACGCTGAGCATCTATGAAGCCAAAGCTAAAGCCCTTCTGACTCCAGGAACATCTCTGGTCCTCCTTGAGGCTCAGGCTGCCACTGGGTTTGTCATTGACCCAGTGAACAACAGGAAGTTGTCAGTGGAAGAAGCTGTGGCAGCAGGTGTGGTAGGAGCCGAATGGAAAAGCAAACTTCTATCAGCAGAGAGGGGTGTCACTGGATACACTGACCCATACACTGGAAATTTGATTTCCCTCTTCCAAGCCCTGAAGAAAGATCTCATTGTAAAAGACCATGGCATTCGACTGCTGGAAGCCCAAATCGCTACAGGGGGCATCATCGATCCAGTGTACAGCCATCGAGTGCCAGTTGAGGTGGCGTACCAGAGAGGCTACTTTGATGAGGAAATGAACCAGATTCTCTTGGATCCAGACGATGACACCAAGGGTTTCTTCGATCCAAATACTCAGGAGAATCTCACCTATCTGCAGCTGGTTGAGAGGTGTGTGAAGGATCCTGACACAGGGCTTAGCCTGCTAGTTATTGTGAAGAAAGGAGAATTCTATTTCTTCGTTGATGAATCCACAAAGACAATCCTCAAGTCCACCACCACAACTAAAGCAGGAGGAAAATACAGTGGCCAAACTGTTTCACTCTGGGAGCTCCTTTACTCTCAGTACATAACTGAGGAGAAACGGAGAGATCTTGTTCAGCAGTACAAATCTGGTACAATCACCATTGAGAAATTCATGGAATCTGTGCTATGCATCATTCAAAAGAAAACATCCACCATCACAAAATCTGAAGTAACCAAAGAAAGCACCAAGTCCCAAAACACAAAGACGACAACCATCACCACGACGACAATTGAAAAAACATTCCATGGAATCAGGAAGGATGTGACAGCACAAGAGCTGCTGGAATCCAAAGTCATTGACCAGCACACTTACGAAAACTTGAGTGCAGGAAAAGTGACAGTGGACCATGTCAGCCAAATAGACTCTGTGCAGAAGTACCTGCAAGGGACCAACAGCATTGCTGGAGTTTATGTTCAATCCACTAAACAAACGCTGAGCATCTATGAAGCCAAAGCTAAAGGCCTTCTGACTCCAGGAACATCTCTGGTCCTTCTTGAGGCTCAGGCTGCCACCGGGTTTGTCATTGACCCAGTGAACAACAGGAAGTTGTCAGTGGAAGAAGCTGTGGCAGCAGGTGTGGTGGGAGCAGAATGGAAAAGCAAACTTCTATCAGCAGAGAGGGGTGTCACTGGATACACTGACCCATACACTGGAAATTTGATTTCCCTCTTCCAAGCCCTGAAGAAAGATCTCATTGTAAAAGACCATGGCATTCGACTGCTGGAAGCCCAAATCGCCACTGGCGGAATCATTGATCCGGTGTACAGCCATCGAGTGCCAGTGGAAGTGGCATACCAGAGAGGCTACTTTGATGAGGAAATGAACCAGATTCTCTTGGATCCAGACGATGACACCAAGGGTTTCTTCGATCCAAATACTCAGGAGAATCTCACCTATCTGCAGCTGGTTGAGAGGTGTGTGAAGGATCCTGACACAGGACTTAGCCTGCTAGTTATTGTGAAGAAAGGAGAATTCTACTTCTTCGTTGATGAATCCACAAAGATCATTCTCAAGTCCACCACCACATCTAAAGCAGGAGGCAAGTACAGTGGACAGACTGTGTCTCTCTGGGAGCTCCTTTACTCTCAGTACATAACTGAGGAGAAACGGAGAGATCTTGTTCAGCAGTACAAATCTGGAACAATCACCATTGAGAAATTCATGGAATCTGTGCTATGCATCATTCAAAAGAAAACATCCACCATCACCAAATCTGAAGTAACCAAAGAAAGCACCAACTCCGAAAACACAAAGACGACAACCATCACCACAACAACAATTGAAAAAACATTCCATGGAATCAGGAAGGATGTGACAGCACAAGAGCTGCTGGAATCCAAAGTCATTGACCAGAATACTTACGACAACTTGAGTGCAGGAAAAGTGACAGTGGACCACGTCAGCCAAATAGACTCTGTGAGCAGGTACCTTCATGGCACTAACAGCATTGCTGGAGTTTATGTTCAATCCACTAAACAAACGCTGAGCATCTATGAAGCCAAAGCTAAAGGCCTTCTCACTCCAGGAACATCTCTGGTCCTCCTTGAGGCCCAGGCTGCCACTGGGTTTGTCATTGACCCAGTGAACAACAGGAAGTTGTCAGTGGAAGAAGGTGTGGCAGCAGGCGTGGTAGGAGCAGAATGGAAAAGCAAACTTCTATCAGCAGAGAGGGGTGTCACTGGATACACTGACCCATACACTGGGAATTTGATTTCTCTCTTCCAAGCCCTGAAGAAAGATCTCATTGTAAAAGACCATGGCATTCGACTGCTGGAAGCCCAAATTGCTACTGGAGGAATCATCGATCCAGTGTACAGCCATCGAGTGCCAGTTGAGGTGGCGTACCAGAGAGGCTACTTTGATGAGGAAATGAACCAGATTCTCTTGGATCCAGACGATGACACCAAGGGCTTCTTCGATCCAAACACTCAGGAGAATCTCACCTATCTGCAGTTGGTTGAGAGGTGTGTGAAGGATCCTGACACAGGACTCAGCCTTCTAGTTATTGTGAAGAAAGGAGAATTCTACTTCTTCGTTGATGAATCCACAAAGACCATTCTCAAGTCCACCACCACAACTAAAGCAGGAGGCAAGTACAGTGGACAGACTGTGTCTCTCTGGGAGCTTCTTTACTCTCAGTACATAACTGAGGAGAAACGGAGAGATCTTGTTCAGCAGTACAAATCTGGAACAATCACCATAGAGAAATTCATGGAATCTATGCTATGCATCATTCAAAAGAAAACATCCACCACCACAAAGTCTGAAGTAATCAAAGAAAGCACCAAGTCCCTAAACACAAAGACAACAACTATCACCATGACGACAACTGAAACAACATTCCATGGAATTAGGAAGGACGTGACCGCTCAAGAGCTGCTCGAGTCCAAAGTCATTGACCAGAACACTTATGATGACCTCAGTGCTGGAAAAGTGACAGTGGATCATGTCAGTCAAATAGATTCTGTGAGCAGGTACCTTCATGGCACCAACAGCATTGCAGGAGTTTATGTTCAATCCACTAAACAAACACTGAGCATCTATGAAGCCAAAGCCAAAGGCCTTCTGACTCCAGGAACATCTCTGGTCCTCCTTGAGGCGCAAGCTGCCACTGGGTTTGTCATTGACCCAGTGAACAACAGGAAGTTGTCAGTGGAAGAAGCTGTGGCGGCAGGTGTGGTGGGGGCAGAATGGAAAAGCAAACTTCTGTCAGCAGAGAGGGGTGTCACTGGATACACTGACCCATACACTGGAAATTTGATTTCCCTCTTCCAAGCACTGAAGAAAGATCTCATTGTAAAAGACCATGGCATTCGACTACTGGAGGCCCAAATTGCAACAGGGGGCATAATTGACCCTGTGTACAGCCATCGAGTGCCAGTTGAAGTGGCATACCAGAGAGGCTACTTTGATGAGGAAATAAACCAGATTCTCTTGGATCCAGACGATGACACTAAGGGCTTCTTTGATCCAAATACTCAGGAGAATCTCACCTATCTGCAGTTGGTTGAGAGGTGTGTGAAGGATCCTGACACAGGACTCAGCCTGCTAGTTATTGTGAAGAAAGGAGAATTCTACTTCTTCGTTGATGAATCCACAAAGACCATTCTCAAGTCCACCACCACAACTAAAGCAGGAGGCAAGTACAGTGGACAGACTGTGTCTCTCTGGGAGCTTCTTTACTCTCAGTACATAACTGAGGAGAAACGGAGAGATCTTGTTCAGCAGTACAAATCGGGAACAATCACAATTGAAATCTTCTTGGAATATGTACTGACCATCATTCAAAAGAAAACATCCACCAGCACAACAACCATCATCACGACAACAACTGAAACAACATTCCATGGAATTAGGAAGGACGTGACTGCTCAAGAGCTGCTCGAGTCCAAAGTCATTGACCAGAACACTTATGATGACCTCAGTGCTGGAAAAGTGACAGTGGATCATGTCAGTCAAATAGACTCTGTGAGCAGGTACCTTCATGGCACCAACAGCATTGCAGGAGTTTATGTTCAATCCACTAAACAAACAATGAGCATCTATGAAGCCAAAGCTAAAGGCCTTCTGACTCCAGGAACATCTCTGGTCCTCCTTGAGGCGCAAGCTGCCACTGGGTTTGTCATTGACCCAGTGAACAACAGGAAGTTGTCAGTGGAAGAAGCTGTGGCGGCAGGTGTGGTAGGAGCAGAATGGAAAAGCAAACTTCTATCAGCAGAGAGGGGTGTCACTGGATACACTGACCCATACACTGGAAATTTGATTTCCCTCTTCCAAGCCCTGAAGAAAGATCTCATTGTAAAAGACCATGGCATTCGACTACTAGAGGCCCAAATTGCAACAGGGGGCATCATTGACCCAGTGTACAGCCATCGAGTGCCAGTTGAAGTGGCGTACCAGAGAGGCTACTTTGATGAGGAAATGAACCAGATTCTCTTGGATCCAGACGATGACACCAAGGGTTTCTTTGATCCAAATACTCAGGAGAATCTCACCTATCTGCAGCTGGTTGACAGATGTGTGAAGGATGCTACGACAGGTCTGAGCTTATTAAGTCTCAATAAGTAACTGTTTCATAGAAATGATTCATCACATTCTTTTTTTTTAAACTGTAGTTATAACTACAGTCTCAAAAGATGTCAATGCCCTGTACATGTAATAATTTTTCCTCTTGGCTTTTAGCCTAAGCTTTTTCTATACGTAGGAGGCCCTGTCATAGATGAGAAAATACTTTTTTAATGTCTGTGTAAGATGTTGATGGTAAGAAGGTAATGGTAAACCATAACAAAGTAAAAAAAAATAGATGTGCAAACAAATAAAGTGTTTGTTTAACATTTCTTCTCTTTTTCAATGCTGTTTCTAATAAACTGCCAATGTATCAGCATAAGTAACAGTGCAACTCAAGAAGTTTGAAATATATTGATCTAGACTGATTGTTTACAAGTTTTCCATGTCAATGTGTTTATGTCTATTTCATAAAACTCAGAATGAAAGGCTGTTGACTTAATGATATAAAATAAATGTATGAAGAAATGATACCGGTATGTCTGAGTGTCATTAAGAGCAAGTCTCTTTTCAACGAGCAAACACTGACTTACAGAAACACAAAACATTTTGTTTATTTTCTAAAAACCAAGCAACTCATTTTTAATGTGTTTTAATAGGTTTTAAGTATAAGGTGATAGATACAAATCCAAGATTTGGTACTACTTCCAATAAATTATTACCACTCTAAAAGGTTTAAATCATGTGCATTTATATAATGCATTCAATGCTAATGTTGAACTATAGAATGGTCTTTGGAAAAAGATGGCACCGGTAGCACTATATTTTTGTTCTTGTTCTCCCAAATATTTACAGTCCATTCAAGCATCATGTTCTGTCATCTGAAGCATCTTTATTATGGTCACATTCCAATATTGAATCCAGGTAATTACAGTAGCCTAAAATGTCAACACATGCAGTGGTTTTTATTTACAATCATTAGACACACTGGTATAAAAAAAAAACAATTACGGTACTTACAAAAAATGCATATAAAAAATATTCTAAACCGGCTAATTAAAAGGTCTTTAAACGTCCATGTGGGGAACAATAACAGCAACACATGACCTGATTCTAATGAGTTGTCAGTACTTGACAGTTTTCTTGTTTCTGTTCCTTCAATGGCACGGTATCATTTGGTCACTGGCACTTAATCCAACTGCATTAGCAGTTTTTTAATTATTCACCATTATGTGCTTCCAACACGTCATAGCACCACAGTAGTTGTAGTTGGAGTCATTTGGAGACCAGTCCACCAGTTAGGTGTAATTGAGTTTTGCCTCTCTCCTGTTCTCTCAGGCGTTCTCTGATTCTGGTGATATTATTTCTTAGCATGTGTCACATGATACATGTAAAGAGGTAATATCACCAGAAAAGAAAGATATTCTCCGTGCTCCTGCACTTCACAATCTGATGCCTCACACGGGAAAGGACTAGTAGGTGCAGACAAAAGAGAAAGTCACCGGAGCATCTTCAGATGTGGACATTTTACTGCTTTATTGGGCAAATGCAGTCTTGGCACTTGCCCTATCAAACAGTAAAAGACTACACTTGCCCTATAAAACAGTAAAAGACTACACTTGCCCTATAAAACAGTAAAATATCCACATCTGAAGGTGCTCCGTTGACTTTCTTCAACTGTATGTCTGCTCGTAATACCACCAGTCTCAGAGAACAGCCGGCAGAGCAGGAGAAGGGTCAAACTCAATTATTTCAATCGGTGGTGCAAATTGAGCATTTCCCAAAAAATGATGGACAGTTCCTTTAACTCAGGGGTAGGGAACCTTTTTCATTCAAAGGGCCACTTCAAATTCCTCAGAGGGCCGTAAAAGTCATCCGAGGGTCGTATTATGAACACAAACCAGGATTTCCCCTGCACTTTAGCCCTATATTGAAAGCAGCCACCTTTAAAAGAGACCCCACCTCCCACAGGTCCCTTGAATGTAACTTAATTGTATTGCAAATGTAATTTCTAAGATTCCTTTACAAAATATGTCAACTTTCATGTGAAGCTGCATAACATTAAAATTATATCGGGGGCCGGATAAAACAGCTTCAAGGGCCGCAAATGGCCCTCGAGACATAGGTTGCCCACCCCTGCTTTAAGTGATGTGTAGTGTACCTGGTCTTTAAATGCTACATCCAACGTCACTATTCTAGTTTGTCAAGCAGCTGACGTATGTCCTCCTGGCCTCGATACAACTTCTTCATCCCCCTGGGAAGGTATCGGCATGACGACAGGTTTAGGTAATCCAGGGCAACCGCGTGACCAATCAGCATCCTGAGAACAGACAAACAGTGAGTTTTTACGACCAGTGACAGCGCTCGGTGATAAAGCAGAACTTTATGACACCTTTCATGCACACCTCCCTGTATGCTATGCACCATCTCCAGATGACAGATACAGATACACTTGTGCTTAATTCACGCTTGAACTTGCTAGTGTGTGTGCGCAACTAAAACTCTGAGTCAATAGCATTTCACAACATGAATAAAAGACGTAACAAAACTCTCAAGACAAGTCCCATGTGCAGTAGCAGAGGAGCCACACACACACACACACACACACACACACACACACACACACACACACACACACACACACACACACACACACACACACACACACACACACACACACACACACACACACACACACACACACACACACACACACACACTCTCTGTGTCATGTCAGTGGTGTACATTTAAAGGGGTTAAGCCTTTTCAATAACCAGTACAGTGTTCCACTGGTGGAAACAGAACAATCCACAGTTTTTGATACCAAGTCACAAGATTGTTTGGGGATGCCATCATCATCCATTCTTTCTTCCTCCCCCTTTTGTTCCATTGATCGACTTGAGTTCCAAACAATGGTGAAACAAAACACAGGAAGCGCTAGAGCTAGTGGTTATTTTCTCGTTAGCTATCTACAGGAGGGCACAACCATTGTCACTGTATGACAGCAAGGACTATATCCACAGCTTGTTAACAATGGCTATTTCGACACAGCAAAAGCATAACAGTTTTCCATTCTATGCACCCCCTGAACCAGCTGAGCAAGTGAGCGTACTTAATTACACACATCAGTTGCACAATCACACCGGCAGCTGCAGACATTTAGACTCAGGAGGATATTGGCTTTCACCCAATTTTACATAGGAGTGCTCCCTCTAGCACATCCACATTTCTAACAGCCTGGGGTGGGTTATTCAGGACATTCCGTTCAGGAAAATGTGTAGGCCTATACATTCGCAAAAGCAATTTTTGTCTAATTTATGTCTAATCATCACACTTGGGACAGTGACATACAGGTAACGTAGTCATTGTTGACTGCTGTGTTAAAGAGGCAAAGGACAGCACTCTTCAGGGTTGTCTGTTTTCTTATTTATTCGGCCACAACTGTTTCATTCTCAGAGTCCTTCCTTAGCGTATAATGGCTATTGCCATGGCGATTCCATTCATTCACTTTGGCAGGTTAAGGGCTTACGTAACATTGGCTCCAACAAAGTGCTGAGCACAATAGAACCCCGCACACCGGCGCCGATGTCCGCGGTCATTCGCCGATGCCGGACAGCAATTAGAGACGATTTCTATTTTGTCGGCGCCGCCCATTGACTACCCCCCGTCTCTTCAAGCAAGACAACGGCTTACATGAAAAATAACACACTTTACCACCTTAATAAACCCTGGCCAACGATTTTAACTGTATTAAGCCCCAAAATAGTGGCATACCCCTTTAAGGAACAAATTAGGAGTTTGTTATTACGACTTTGGTAGCAGTGAGGTTACAACATAGGCTCTGTGCAAGGGGGTTCAATTCCATTCTTTCACTCAGGCCCTGACCATGGCTGAAACAGCCAGTGCTGACTGTTACATCAAAACCCCGAATTCAATTCCATTCCGAGGTTGTGTCCTCATACTCCCCTGTCTCTCTCTCCAATTAATTTCCTGTTTCCTCTCAAACTGTCCTGTTCAGTAAAGGCAAAACAATATCCCCACCCCTTCCTCCCAAAAATTGGCCGCACTTGTGATGGCGCATAGCTGCCTTTGCTGTGTGGTTAACCCATTGATGCCTAAAGCACCTGCAAAATTGAAAGCCAAAGCCCTTGCTGGGAAAGTTGCCCACAGCCTATAAAAACCTAAATAGCTCAGCCTCTGGTGCACATAAAAACGGGAAATAAGTTGCATTTAAATTCTAAGACCCTCATCCTGCATTTGAATGTGTTCATTCAGTTGCAACATACCCACATCTTTATTGAAAAAGCTAAAATCTCAAGAGCCCGAATGCAGCGTATATGTGACTCCAGGCACCAAAGGTCAAACAACATACGAGTCATCAGGCTAAAATGGGTTAACCAGAATGCATTGAAATGGTAAAGTGCACATGAGCGCTGCACAGCAAAAGCAGCAATTCGTCATCACGAAGGCGGCCAGCAATTCCTTCAGTCATTGTCTGTGTGGTGGTAGTACCTGAGGGCTTGCGAGGTGACTTTGGTGCCGCTGAGGTTGAGCAGGCGTAGCGCGTGGGCGCCCTCCCCCACCGCCAGGTGCCCCAGGGCCACCTCCAGGTCCTCCTCGGAGAAGGCGTGGTTGGTGATGTCCAGCTCCCGCAGCGTGCGGCTCCACTTCTGGGCCAGCAGGTGGAGCCCCTTCTTGGAGGACACCGCCGACGTGCTGTTGAAGTACAGGCCCCAGAACAGACACTCCAGGTCTGGAGTAGGGTGGGGAGAGGAGAGGAGGGTTAGGATCGGAAGCAGAGAGCGTTGACATGAAAATGACAACAAAATAAATAAATAGGTGGCTCAATGGGCTACGACAGCGTACAGTTACACCGGTGTTAACAACCGGTGACCCGGGTCTGATGTATATATTATTAACACCACAGAGTGATTTGATTGATGCAAAAATGTGAAAGTGTGATTTAACGCACCCTGTCAAAACGACCAGGGATTGCAAGGAACCATTCTAAGCTAAATGGCGCTCTCTATTGGCAGTCATGGTTGGTCTTGTGTAGTGTATTATCGTGAATATGACCTCGCATTAGTTACAAAAGCAAAAACAAATGTGTGTGTTTTTCTTTTCTAATATCACCTTTAAAACTTAATATTCTAGACTACAGTATCTTTTCTTTTTCTTCTAACAGTAATAACTCTCTGGTAACAGAAAATTAATGGATCATGTATATTTACCACAAATGTTGCAACTGCCAAGACAAATTATTGCAGGTTCAGAAATGACAATACAACCATATTTCAGTTCAGAATCTACAATCCAATGGCGCAGATTCCAAATGGCCTGGATTCACCTGTCCAATTAGGCAATCACCTGGTTGAATTGGACAGGTAAAACCGAGTCATTTGGAATATGTGGCACTAATACGAATTGTATCTTCTGAATCCAGGTTGCCCATCACTACTAATTATTAGTACTCACCTTGACAGGGCAGGGCAAAGAGGGTGGTGGGCGTGACGCGCGAGCAGCCGCGCAGGTCCAGCACGCGCAGCCGGGGGGAGCTGTGGAGCAGGCTGTGGAGGTCCTGATCGGAGAAGAAGGAGATGGAGGTGGTGGCGATGCACAGCTCCTCCAGCAGCGGGAAGCCCGGCCCACACGCCGGCACGTTGCGGATCATCTTAGGCCTGAGCATCACGTTCATCATGCTGAACGTCTAACAGTGGGGGTGAAAGCACAGTGTATAAATACAGTGTCAACATTCCTTTCTTAAAAGTACATTTTTGGTGGGGCGCTGTGGCACAGCGCGCTGAGCCCCCCACATTTGGACTTGCATGCCCACGGGCAACCCCGGTTCGAGTCCGACCAGGGTCATTAC
Organism: Engraulis encrasicolus; assembly: GCF_034702125.1. NCBI lineage: Eukaryota > Metazoa > Chordata > Actinopteri > Clupeiformes > Engraulidae > Engraulis > Engraulis encrasicolus. The sequence continues at coordinate 39,794,541 of NC_085876.1, forward strand.
ACGGCCCTCCCCCCGTCTCTCTCCCAATCATTTCCTGTCTGTTCTCCACTGTCCTGCAATAATAAAAGCTGGAAGGCCTCAAAAAAACAAAAAAAATACATTTTTTGGGATCTTTACCCGAAATACAATAATAAAGAGAGATGAGTGGGGTGGGCCAAAGAAAGTTGGTTGAGTTGGGATAAGATCCAGGCCGATGCACTGTGGCAGTACCTCTCATTTCACTCTGTACACCTCAGCAAAGAATACAAAAGCATTAGACCCAAAAAACGAACGCCCTGACATGAGCCAGCACTGACCTGTAGTTTGGGGCAGCCGATCTGCAAGGCTGGGATGCAGACAGCCAGCTGGGAGAATCCAGTGTTGAGCGTTGTGTTGATGGCCAGTGAACGGAGCTCTGGACAGCAGCCCTTCTGTGGATGGTGAAGAAACACATTGAAGGGGAAGGTCCGCAACACTGTTTAGGGTTTGATGAAGGACTGAGCGTCCAAAACATTGTGCTATTAAACTTTGTTTGGGGCCCTGCCGAGGCCAACCGGTAGGGCACTCGTCTACCATGCGGCTGACCCAGGTTCATTTGCCGACCCTTCCCCGTCTCTCTCTCCCCATTCGCTTCCTGTCCACCTCTCACACGATCCTATCATCAATAAAGTTGTAAAAGACCAAAAAATATATTTAAAAAAAAACTTTGTTTGGGAGCATAGAACAGTGTTGCAGACCTTTATCACTTCCCTTCAGTTCATCTTCTGTTTGGTCCAGCACCTGTGCTACTGATGCATATGCATTCTCTGCGTACATTTTGAAGAAACACATCAGCTAAGACGTCACAAACGCCATGAATTATTATTGCATGTTACAGTGTGCTATATAATATGGCGTGTTTTATGGTACTATGTTGTGTGCCTTCTGACTGGCTATAAGCTATAACTTAAAATCAATTAGGCACACCCTTTCTTGAGACTAATGTGCAAAATCTCTGCAATTATGTGATGAAATAACATGGTAAGTTCACATTCTATTACCTTGTGGTAGATTTATTTACTCAGTAGTGACACCTATCTGCTGTTGTGGTTGTTATAACACATTAACTGATAGGTTTATGAGTATGAGTAAATGAGTGCTTTGAATTAACTACCCTACTCACCGATATTACTGTGAGTATTTTCTCACTCTTGGAGCCATGGCTGAAGGAAATCTTCTGGATGTGATGCCCATGGGTTTCCAGAAATGTGACAAGTCCTTCACCTTGGACCTGTACAAAAAAAGAAACATAGTCAAGAAATCAAATGTAATCAAGTAATAAAGTAAGTGCTCAAGTCATCAAGAAGTCAAATGTAATCAATACAACCCTCAATTCAATCTTTTAAACATTATAGTGTTTTTATTGCAGAAAAATCAAAGGACCGAACTAAACAAAAATTCAAGACATAAGTAATTGAAATTACAGGTCTGAATGCACGTTTTTCAACGGGTGTGCACATGTTTGCTTTAAAATACACAGCAGAACCTTAATCTAAAAATTACCATACTGAAATGCAACAACCCTGCTTGGCCTTTGTTTATGTTCAACCTCAACCCCCCCCCCCCCCCATATGCCATCCATATGTTCCATATGCCATCACTGCACTAAACAACATCCCATAGTGACCAGGCTGCATTTGAGCCTCCTGGAATGTATAATAGTGTCTGTCATCGATGTTGTGCTCTGTGCTGTCTGTCAGTGTCTGAGTGGGTATGTATCTAGTATGTCATCAATGTCTAGTATGTCAATGTTCAATTGTGTTTAATGTCTTGATGTCTGTTATGAATGCCTTATGTATGCCTGATGTAGGCTGTGAGAAGGCTCCTATGGTGCTGAGAACAACAATAAAAGTCTATCTATCTATCTATGAAAAAGTTAGAGCCATGGCATGTAATGTAAAAGAGCCTACATCAGTATTCTGCACGTCTATGTTCTCCAGCTTGTGGCAGTGGATGGCCAGGCTCTGGAAAGCTTTGTCAGTCACTCCGGTGCAGTGAGACAGTTTCAGAGAGATGAGATGAGGGCAGCACTCAGACACAGCCTGCAAAATAGCAATGCAAATACAAATACAAAATACACGTTAAGTCGAGTGGACTGTATTTAATGGATCAAAAAATGAGAATAAATTCTCTGACTAAGGCACTCCAAATTAAAATGTCTTTATTGATACGACAGGTCCTACATGGACATATTAAAAACAAGGCCCACGCGTAGCGGCATGAGTGCCTTCTTCAGGGCAGTACTGTATTTAATGCAAGCAAATACAACAAAGTATGGATTGAGAATTCCTGACATTTTCAACATTGCTCATAGTACCCTTGACTTACCCGACAATGTGCCATTTGCCTTTCCTCAAATCCTATTGGCCATTCTAATGGGAGCATGCTTACAAGTCTTACCAAACTTAAAATAGCATCCCAATAATCATGCAAATATCAGCAGACAAATTTGATTGATATTTGCAGTATTTTCAGTTTGTTTTGCTTTTTTTTCCTTCAAAAAATGTAAACAAACATGCCCCCATTAAAAGCCCAATATCTCAGAGAGGGCTGAACAAAAAAAGCCTTGTCATTGGGTACTGACAAGCCAAGGCTAGTGTGAGAAATACATCTAGGTGTTGAAATGTGTAGGAATTCTCCTTTAAGGACAATTGATGGTTTTGGATGATGATTGACTTGTAAATGCATATCCAGTAACACTACGGTATGCCTCCTATTCCTGTGGCATCACTGAGCTCATTGTGATATAACTGGCATTCAATGATAACACTGTTATGCTGGCCACACATGATGCAAGCAGTCCAAATATGCCATATGGGCTAATCAATATGTTCTTACCTGAAGAGCATAGTCCACATTCTTCTTCCAGTGACAAAGTGAAAATTCCCTGAGCTGTGAAAGTCTACAAAAACATGAAGAAGAGATCAATTACAATGCATGAATAAACATGCAATTGACCTAAAAAAAATATTTCAATATTTCAATCTTTTCAGACATTAAAAATGTGTACTGTATGCGAAAAAGGATTTGAGTTCAATGGAAAGAAACTACAACAGACATGTACCGGTACATGAAGTTAAACCGCAAACAGCAATGTAAGGACTGGACCACAGAAATCTGAAACACATTTACAGCCAGGTTGCATTCCTAAAAAAGGTACTGACCTGTTCTGTGCCAGCCAACTCATGGTATTTTGGATTCTCATCTCTGTTTTGGGAAGCTGGCTCTTGCCCGGCTCTAGCCAGCAAAAGCCAACGGTCACACTTCGCCACAGGCAAGGGCTGGACGCAGCAACGTTCCACAGCCTGCACACCCTCGCAGCCCTTAGAAATCAAATAGTGTTAATGTTACAGATTAATACAATAGAGAGATACCTTTTTAACAGCTGTATGCATGCTACGGGGAAGCCGTGGCCTAGTGGTTAACCCTATCCAGACTGGGGGGGGGGCTAAAAGTGCCCGCACCAACTTTGATGTTGTATAATTCCTGAACGACTTAAGCTATGACTACGAAACTTTGTGACTTTTCCTAACATTTAGTTGGCTACAGTTAAGTACCGAAAGATTAGGTTTATCATTTTTACCGTTGCCATGGCAACGGTTTTCTGACAGGTATGTCTGACCAAAAATCACTTTACCATATCTATGACGCCATATATTTTTATATTTTTTTGTTATTTCCATTAGCATCGGACAACTTTGTGAGCATTTAAGTGGTTTGAAGCATAAAATCATTAAAATTTAAGTGCATTACCTAAATTTGATGGAAAATGCATTATGGCGAGATTTTGGGCATATTAAGATAATGATGTCATAATGACGTCATAATACCAGATAATTACACAAAAATTATGTCATTCATAGATGTCCATATGTAGATCATCTCCCCCAAGTTTCGTAGTCATACTGTATTCCGTTCATGAGTTATGGGGGGGGTCAAAAGAGTCCCCCCCCCCCAGGCCCAGGAATGCCAAAAAAGCCCAGTCTGAATAGGGTTAAGGAGATGGGCTTTAGATCAGAGGGTTGGCGGTTCCAGTCTCACCAGTACATGCCCTACCATACTCCATGGCTGAGGTGCCCTTGAGCAAAGCACCTAACCCCAAAGTGCTCCAGGGACTATAACCAATACCCTGTACTTAAAATAACTGTAAGTCGCTTTGAATGACAGTGTCAGCAAAGTGCAATGTAATGTGTGTCATATTGCCAATGAAGAGATGCGAAGGAGTAGGGATGGGAAATGAGGCCCTGCCGTGGCTGATATGGTAGGGCACACGTTTACCACTCGGCCGACCCGGGTTCGATTCCCAGTCCGGGTCCTTTGCCGGTTCTTCCCCATCTCTCTCTCCCAGCTCACTTCCTGTCTCTCCTCCACTATTCTGTCTCACAAAAACCAATAAAGGCTAAAAAGCCCTAAAAAAATAACTTTTAAAAAAAGGGATGGGAAATGATCCAGCAGGCCAGAATTGACCCTGGGGCTCCATGGGGGCCACTTGCTTATTTCTGGTAGTGTCTTATTGCACTGCAACAAAGCACCCCAAATACCTCTTTGATGCTGAAGGAAACTAAGTGTCTAACAGCGATATGCATAAATGCACATTGCACACAGATCAAAAACTTTGCACACATGGTTGAACAGGTACAAAAATGAGATGGTGGTACATTCAAAACATTTCTCCAAACACACTCTCTGCAATTTGAAAGGTGATTGGCTGTAAACATGTGATATCATTGTTTTTCAAATTCTTTGTATGACCAGTGCATGTAAAGAAATTGACAATAAACTTGACTTGACTTGACTTGATCATACATTTGGGTAAGCTTAAGTTGAGCAGTTCATGTCAGCCAACACAAGTGGTTGCTCCAGCAGTGCTGGAGCATTTTCTTGCCTGAAACCTGAATATGTTTACAAGGTGCACTCAGGAACTGACTTTGTGAATAAAATTCACAGTATTTTTTTCTAATACAGAGTCTTCTCAAACTGTTACAGAAAGTATATTAATTGGACAAGTGCATTACACTATAATGCATCACATTCCAATTCAATATGATTCTTTGTTTGTCGGATACAAGTGCATGGTCCATATCAAAGTATGCAAAAAGACAGAGTAATATCAGACATATCAGACAATTTTAATCATAATAAATAGGGAGGGAAATGAAGAGACTATTAACCATTTTAACACTGTTAATTATTGGAAGTTCTGAATCACAACACACCTGCAGAGGAATGGCACTGCCCCATCTCGTCGCACCACGTACTGGAATATATTTACCAGGACCTCCACTGGAAGACCCTGACCCCACTGGTCATCTTCTGAGCTGGAGGAACATACCTGAGGTTGAACCTGATCTTTAGGATCAATGTCTGTGCTCTGAGAGTCCACTATGACACTGCATCTGGCAGGTGTGCCACCTACCAATGTCTTTTTCTTTATTGTTTTGGGGGATTTACTTTGAGCCTTCGTTTTAGCTGGCTTCTTCTTCAATTTCTTTTTGCCTTTCCTCTTGGGCCTCCATACACTGTCGCTCTGACTGACGTTGGAAATGATGAGGAGCATGTCCTCGCCCTCTTCAATGGTGTAGTTGGGTCTAGATTTCCGAGCACTTTTGGTCTTTTTCTTCTTCGCTTTAGGCTTGCTTTTGGAGTCGCTGGGGGAGGCAGACCTCTTTTTCTTTTGGCTGCTCCGTGTGTCTCCTCTACCTGGCCTTTTTCTGGATGTCCCGCTGTTACCTGGTGCTTCATTACTGGGGTTTTCGGAGTCTAGTGACCGCGTTGAGGTGGACTGAACAACCTCCGACTGGTTGGCTTCAGAAACCTTGTGGTCTACTGTCTCCATACCTGACTGTCAAATAGGCCTACTGTTGTAAAGAGACGGCGTGCAGCAAGCACCATGTGCAAAGCAATGATCTCTCAATGGGACGCTGTATTCATTCAGCTACTCACTATCACACCACACCTCAGTGCTCTTCATAATGTTGCATGCTTGCTTCACCAAAGTATCAGACCACAAATACCGGGACAGTGCAATTACGAATTGGCTAGAGGTACGACGGCTTAAAAAAAACCATACGTCTTTTGGGTAACGTATTAAGATTTTGGAAATCCTACGGTTAACAACTCAAGACCCATTGTTGACAAACGTTGAGGGAATTGGGCTACAACAACCGAACCATCTTCTGCATTTCCGGAAAGTAGCTTTACATTTCAAAATAATGCATATGTTACTAGTTAGCGCGCAATATTGTGTCAGCAATTTCATGAAATATCCAAATTATTCTGTAGTTTGCCACTGTAATGAAGGTAAATTGGTTCTACAGTGAATTCACATTATTTGTAACCCCTCATATAATTTACGTAGATCACAACGATACCACCACTCTTCAAGATACCGGCAATCGATTTGCATGGTGTCTGTCTTCACGCTTCACCAAAGATTTTCTTGTTGTGGTCTACTGCCCCCAAGTGGTGATCTGTCGTTTTGCCTGCGGTGGATATTCTAATCTAGAACTAGTCCCATAGTGCTTTGCCGCATTCTTACTCAACATCCTACCTTACATCAGGGTCTGCTATGCTTCCATCCACAAAAGAGAGAGCAGAAAGGATAGTTTGCAGACTACTGTTACCACACAGGATGACTTTAGTGTTCGCGTGAACAATAACTTGTCTTGCCATTATCCAAGAACACCAACGTCGCCATTTACAACGGATTCGGACATTGCTCGTTATTCACCAGTAAAACATATTTGCACAAAAGGTAAGGAGATACACTTCCCCTTATTGAGGCTTTTATGACGACTTCAGGGAGTTTCTTACAAAACAAATTTAAACCAGATTGACTGGTTTTGTAACTTTTACGTCAAATAGCTGCAGACAATATCTGTTAAAACATCAACATGGTGTTGTCATTTCAGCTGTCTCTTGGCGACATATAACTGCAGGTTATCGTGGCACACTGCTCCATTGCCAATCCATTTGTAACATGTTGTGTACGGGCAAGGCTTTGTTGATAAAGCAGTGTGTTCTCGCATGGGTTTTTCGCGCGGTTCGAACAGGCAAGGGCATTCGCCATGATGCACATGCGCTAGCTTTCTTCTGGAGTGGGGGGTACGGTAGCTTGCTAATTTACGACACGACTTTTTCTACATGCCTACTCCCAGCTCAAATGTTATATACATTAGTACATCCAACCCTTTTGAGTACATTTCAAATAAACAACACAATTCAGTCATTGTGTTTTTTTCTATTCGCAATGACTAAATCAGCTGATGTGTCTATGACGAGAAACTATGTAACCTTCCAAATCACAGTTGTTATGAATGTAGCAATGACCCATCACCTTTATTTATGGGACCAAGCCCCATTATAAATATTTATTGCCATGCTTTTGTAAGCTCTGTTATGCGAAATGCTTCAACCTCACCTTTAGCCCAGTTTTGCAACACAATGATCCACCAGCCATAGCATAAAAACAATAACCGGTGCTTGTGTCTAAATTTAACTCGTCGTTTTGCGAGGCAAGAAGAACTGAAACTTGAAACGTGCTCTTCTGAGTGTATGACTAAAAACAAAGTGTTTAAACTCAGCTTTATTGGTGGCTTTACATTGGTAGAAGAACAATGCGTGCAGTAGATTACTTCTTCCAAGTTAAAGGGGCGGTTCCAAAAGTAGCCCAGTCACTTTACCTGACTGTGCAGTGTAGCAGGCTATAAAACTCTTGATAGAGGAGGCTTTACACAGCTTCTTTCACAATGAAGCAAACGTGTAACACCCTGGCTGTAGGTAATACACTGCACCCTTTGAACCAAAATATGTAGGTCAGTGAACCATGCACTTGCATTACCTCTGTGTCCTATGACGGACGCCTATCCAGAACTATGTGGATGGCTGATTCATATTGTTACAGTAGGCCACAAGGGGAAGAAATGAAGTGGACCTTTAAACTTCTATGCTGTAACATCTAGTTAGTTTGTATTGCATCAGTTTTTCAATGGAGTTAAACATTTGTAACCAACTGGACTTCTTTCTGGATCTTGAAAATGAACTATTTTAGGTAGCATGCCCTTGGATGAATTGCAGCCCTCACTGACATACTTTAGCAGTTGACTACAGTCCTATACTGTGTTGCGATGAAAAACTAAAACATTTATCTGGCCTTTATTTGGAAGCCGGCGCAGTGCCAGATGTATTAAATACGCCCGCCCGCCCCACGCACGTTCATCCGGACCCTCAGTCATGGACGCGGACCAAGAGGAGGCCCAGGGCATTCTCAGTATTGCCGAGGATCTCAGTGAGTATTTACTTACATTTATTCACTGTAACATCCATCACCATCATTTACTATATATTTTTTGTATAGTAAATAGTATCTCTGTAGACATTCGTGTTTCAGTGGATTTAAAAAAAAAAAAAAAACCTTTCCCAGTATGGATCACTATACTTCCTACAGAAGTAACTGTTTAAAAGGATGTTTAAGAAGCAGTGTTGTTGTTTTAAGTGAATTGATCTACAGACAAGTGTGTTTTTTGTGTTAGTATTTTTTCTCAAACATCCATAAGAGTGATTGGTGGTGGTCGTGATTGATTGATGATGAATTCATTATGCTTTTTCCCTCACAGGGGATGACATGTACGACAGACTCGTCAACGACTTCCTGGGATCTCAGACCGGCGAGGGGTTGCTACTGGACGAGAAGCCGTGCAAGAACCGCCTGCTGGTGCAAGTGGGACTGCTGAAGGAGGACAACGAGGTCCCGTGGGGCTCCGTCCTGAAATGGCTGCAGAAGATCTTCCCCATGTTCCAGTCGGCGGATTTCCAGTGTCTCATCGAGAGAAACATCGAGACGACTCTGAGCTTGGCCGGGGACGCACAGCACAACTTTCTAGAGACAGACGTGAACTTTGAGTTTGTCGGTGCTATATGTGATAGCATTGGCATTGGCAGAACAGAGCTGCTGGAGATGTCTGACTTCTCCGAGAGAGCCAAAGGCACCGAGATCACAAACGGTCTGATGTTAGAGCTGAACAACTTTGTACAGCGAGAGAAAATTGACACCATTGTGTTAGTGTCGTGGCTCAAAAACTTTGATCCGAATTTCTGTAGCGATGGCAAAATTCAGAAGGCCCACAGGCTGCTGAAAACGAAGCTACACACCTTCATGTCCAATTACCGCAATTTCCAGAGAACCAGATACAGGGCGAATGGGATGAAGGACCAGTTCCTTCAAACTCCCTTCGACCTGTACGGCATCGAAATCCCAGACGCATGGGAGGTAGAGAAACCCAGCCCCCGAAGGGGTGGCTGGAGGGGTGGTGGGAGGGGTGCGAGGGGGGGTAGATGGGGCAAGAAGCCCCTCGGTAGACCTCGCAACATTAAGGAGGAGCCAGACACCCCTGAGATATCCGAGAAGAGGGCGCAGTACACCATAGTCAGGTCTGGGTCCAAGGGCAAGGGGAAGCGAGGGAAGACAGTCACCATAAAACAGGAGTATGATTCGGATGGGTATAACGAGCAAGAACCGGATCCGGTTCCTGCGTCGAAGTCCGACCCGAACGTGAAAGACGGAGAGTCTCTCACTTTACTTGACGTCTCCATAATTTCTGTGCAGAAGCTGTCCAATGTGTATGGGGGCAAAACGGAAATCTCCAAACAGGTCTCCTTGGACCTCCTGAAGAATCAGTACACCCTAATGCTCGCAGAGGACACCGGTATGAATTACATGACGGAGGAGATCAACGCGCTGAGTGACTCGCACAACCTGGTCTCTCCACTAGATTTCTTACACTACAACACTCATTACCTCCTGGACATATACGACGCCATCGAGCAACAGATTATGTCCTTCGAAAGAGAGATCGTGATCTCAACCGGTGAACAGCTAGGGCGGGATAACAACCCGACCTTCAAGCATTTCATGAACTACGAAGAGAGTGCCACGTGCCGCTACATTCGCATGGCGTCGGACGTTCTGAGCCCCCACGAGGACGCGAAAAACAACTGCAGGAGGCACTGGCTGGCGTTCTGCATGGAGCGGAAGAACCCATCCAGGTTGCCGGCAAACGTGTCCAATCGCTTCAACAACTACTTCGAAGCGGCGGCTGCCCTTCTTCACCATCGCTCCGATGTCATGCTGTTCTTCTCTGACCTGCAGGCCCTGAACGACGAGCCCAACATAACCCTGGACAGCATCAACGACGACGCCAACGACGACGCTATCCAAGCCCTGCTGTGCGTGCTGGCCGTCATCTACTGCAAGATCCTGGGGCCGTACTGGCAGCTCCTCAAGAGCAAGGCGCAGTACGCCCTCTACAGCCGATACATCTACTGCCTCTACCAGAAGCTCCTGCTGTGGTCGAGAGACGCCACGACGCTGATGGAGCCGGAGATCGCCACCAACGTGTTCCTGCAGGTTCCGCTGCAGGAGGGAACCTTCAGCAAGGTGTTCTCCTTCTGCAGCACCAACGCAGACAACCAGTACGGCATACTCATCAGAACCTGCCTGGAGAAAGTGGTGAAGGTCATCGCCGCCGTGACTGAGGAGAACCTGAAGGACTTTCTCCCCGGAGGGATCTACTGCCAAGAGCCCCCTCCTGACATCTCCAAGCAGCTGAAGAACTGCACCTTCTCCCACCTGATGGGCGAGTATCCGTTTGGTCAGGCCTTCCCGTACAAGAGCCAAAGACCTGACCAACCACCAGCACCTCCGCCACCTGAGCCACGCAACGAGATGCTCTTGGGACAGAAGAAACGTTTACCGACTTTACCGAGTGTACGGAATGTACCGTCTCCGGTCAGGGGTAAAAAGCGGCCGCTGATGTTACCAGCAAGAGTACCGCAAAAGGAAGATTTCCCAGAGGCCAACGACCCTGTACCTAACGACACTCGAGAAAGCATTCTGAGGTCCATAGAGAGAAATGGAGGGCCTTGCCACACAAGGGAGGACGTTGATAAGCTCTTGGTACGCCTCGAAGGCGCTACCCACGCACAGAAGCGCGAGGCTGTACGATGTGAGATAGGATACCAGAAAGTGGTGCTGGGAATACAGCACAACAACCTCGCTAGCGTCGGCTTCTCTCTCAGCGACATGGTGGCCAAGTTGAAAAGTGTCTTGCCAAGCGAAGAGGGCAACACGAGCCAAGAGGAAGAGGACACTGAGGGCAGTGATGACGATGGCCCTCAGCAGGGCAATGCAGGACACCAGGCAGATAGGCAGGACGAAGAGGAGGAGGAGGAAGAGGGTGATCATGGCGACCGGCAGTTAAACCTACGGCGCGAAGGACTTCCACTTTACCAACCCTACCGAGCTGAGTTTGACACAGAGTTCTCCTTTTCTTATAATTGATTGTTACACCGAACAAGTTCAAGCTCGAGAAAGTCTTTTTATTTCCAAGAGTCAATTAAGAGTAGAAAGTCTGGCAAGAATATCATATCTTTTTAATTTCTTTTGATATATATTTTTATATTAGATTTTCCAACCATGGTATGTTGATCATTATGTCAATGCTGGTGGCCATTTCATGAGTATATGTCTTGTCCTCTCCTTACTAACAGCATATATAAAGATATGCAAATGTCCTCTGACTGTCACTGCTGCTCCCCTTTTGAAAACGTGTTTATGCATACCTTCTTTATTTTCTCTATGTTTATGCCACATTTTTCCAGTATATTTTTGTATAGGTTTGCTTCCACTAAAAATAAAAGTGAAAAAGAGTGCCATGTCCTTTTTCCTTTTTTTCCACATATAGATATTGATGGAGTATTGATATGTTAGAATTCCAGGGGAAACAGTTAACGTATAGTCAATTACAAGTTCAAATACAAGACAACATGCAGGAAATACTGTACAGACAAGCTACCAGAACTCTTTAACGCCATAAATGTTTCATATTGTTCATTTTACAGGATGAGTAGTTTCATTGAGGTTTTTTTCCTGAAGTAGTTGGTGAAAATTCGAATGAGCAGGCACTACATCGGTCATTTATTCACACAGACACGACAACTTAGATGGTACTGTTAATAAATTGACCTTTTTAGTAGCGGAAGTCATGTTGCATTCATTTCCTGGGAATGAAAATAAGTTAATTTCGCAAGTTCACACAATAATGACATAAGCTGTGGTTGTCACCCTGATGTATTCTAAAAACGATACAGGGTGTCCCAAAACACATTAAATTGTTAATTAAATTAAATATGTGTATTAAAATTCATGTAATTTTCAAAGTGTAATAGAATTTACAGCACATTTTGCCTGTTCTCAAACTGAAATCCATTCTACTAGGCCCACTGACAACACAAAGCACACAAAATTGTCTTTGTGTTATACGTTCACTTTGAATGGCTGCATTCAGTTCCATTGACTTGCAGGTTTCATGTAGACCTACTGCATCACTTTGAAAGAGGCAGGGACAATATAATAAATGGATCACTGTAAATTCTATTACACTTGAGAACAGCTAATTTGATTACATAACACTATGTACTAGTAAACTCACTGACGAAATAAGGATGACATTACTACATCTCCACAAAGATGAGATGAGTGACCTGTACCCAATCCACCATTAAAAAAGTTAAATGCTAACATTTCCGTGTTAATACTGTACTCCTCATAATATATGAGCTGTCTGGGTAGGAAAGCAGGTTTCATCACCCTTCTGTTTAAATCAGGGGTGTCGGTCAAGCTCCTTTTGGTTCAGGGGCCACATACAGCCCATTTGTGAATTATATTATATTATATTCTACATCACATTATTTTAATTCTGGTATTATTGGACTTTATACTTTGACCTATGTGACTTAATCACTGATATAAAAAAACAATGATCATTATTCCCAGAGGCCAACAGATTTCAAATCACACGTTAATTTACTTAAAGGGGTATGCCACTATTTTGGGGCTTAATACAGTTAAAATCGTTGGCCAGGGTTTGTAAAGGTGGTAAAGTGTCTTATTTTTCATGTAAGACAAGTTAAAAGAGGGAATATGTCTCTAAGCTAGTGAAAGTCAATGGATCCGTGTAGCATGCTACAATGCTACACGGATCCATTGACTCCATATGTCGCTAAGCTAGTGAAAGTCTTTCACTAGCTTAGCGACATAGTCCCTCTTTTAACTTGTCTTAAAGCAAGACAACGCTTAACATGAAACATAAGACACTTTACCACCTTTATAAACCCCAGCCAACGATTTAAACTGTATTAAGCCCCAAAATAGTGGCATACCCCTTTAAGCTTTCCTTCATCTACAAGTCTGGGGCTTGATCAAGCCATCTGGAGGGCCAAATCAATGCCACATTCAATGTTTATATCTAATGGTAGAAAAAAACTTTTAGAAGAATGTATCCACAAGACTCTTCTATTTTCTCAAACTGAAATCCATTCTACTCCAGGCCCCACTGACAACACAATTAGCACACAAAATTGTCTTTGTCTTATACGTTCACTTTGAATGGCTGCATTCAGTTCCAGTGACTTGCAGTTTTCATGTAGACCTACAGCATCAGTTTGAGAAGCGGCAGGGACAATACACTAAATGGATCACTGTAAATTCTATTACACTTTGAGAACAACTAATTTGATTACATAACACTATGTACTAGTAAACTCGCTGATGAAATAAGGATAACATTACTACATCTCCACAAAGATTAGAATAGTGACCTGTCCCCAGTCTACCATTAAAAAAATAAATGAAATGCTAACATTTCTGCATGTTTATACTAAGTTGTTAATACCACTGTACTCATCATGATATATGCTATCTGGATAGGAAAGCAGGTTTCATCACCCTTCTTTTTAAATCAGGGATGTCGGTCAAACTCCTTTTAGTTCAGGGGCCACATACAGCCCATTTGATCTCAAGAGGGTCGGACCAGTGACCTAATTGTGAATTAGGCTTTATGCTTCGACCTATGAAACTTAATCACTATCAAAAATCAATGATCATTACATTATTCCCAGAGGACAACGGATTTCAAATCGCATGTTAATTTACTGAAGCTTTTCTTCATCTATAAGTCTGGGGCGTTGATTAAACCAGTGTTTCCCAACCAGGGGTACGTGTACCACTAGGGGTACGCGAGCACATGGCAGGGGGTACTTGGAAAAATATAATTTTAACAAATACATGGAGCTTAGTTACATTGGGATGGAGAAAGCGGTATAAAACTTGACTTAGGGGGTACTCATGGCACAACGAAAATGCTTAAGGGGTACACAAGACAAAAAAGGTTGGGAAACACTGGATTAAACCATGTGGAGGGCCACATCAATGCCACATTCAATGTTTATATCAAATGGTAGAAAAAAAGCCTTTAGAACAATGTATCCACAAGACTCTTCTATTTTACCCAGGCCTACTGCTCATATTCATCCCTGTGAAAGTCTATATCACCTTATGGTTCCATCTGGTGATCTGTGTCCCAGACAAGCATACTGCCCTATGTTGAATGTGTGTAACTTTGTTTTGCTATTCTCTCCTCTGATATTGACTATGGTACTGTTAGGTCTACGTACTTCTAGGAATATTACCCCCCCTGTAGGCCAATTACACCACGTGACAGTATCATTAAAGCATAATAGTTATGCATTATCTTCTGCTGATAGAGACAAACCAGATTTGGTAATATGGTTACGTAACCGTTTTCTGCCTCATGTTTATCTGGGTGAGATGTCTGGAGAGAGGACTACTCTAACATCTGCCAGCGTCGGATTCAAGCACATGTACTGTAGTAAGTGCCAACGATGTTGATTCCCATTGTGACTCTATAACCAACTTCTGGGTCTAGGAGATGGCAGAGACGTGGTGGAACCATGCGGCGGTCACGCATGCCCTGGTGGCCCTGTTTGGAATGGGCTCCTGGGTCTCTGTGAACTCTCTCTGGGTGGAGCTCCCCGTCATCGTCAACAAACTGCCAGAAGGTAAGTCAAGTCAGCTTTTATTATTGTCAGTTTCTTCGTATGCACAGGTCTTAGAAGGAAATTGAAATGACGTTTTCTCTCTATACCATGAAGGACATAGACATACACAGGACTGACATTTACAGAGACTGACATCAAGTGCAAATTAGAATGACATTACATAATCTGTAATTACAGTATATGTTAATTGTAATTCAAAGGAGTGTGCCAATGAAAATGTGGGTCATTTTAAAGTTCAATAGAATTGACAGACATCATGTTATTTCTTTTATCACAACCTGTTCTCAAACTGACATCTACAATGGGCCAGGTGCTGCTGCCAATGAGAATCGCACACAATTTTCTTTTATTTGTGTGCATTCACTTCCAATAGCTGCCTTCCCTTTCAGTGACCATCACAGGACTCACTAGCATAGGCTGAGGGCCGCCGGTGGGGCCGCGGCAGGTTGCCAGGAAAAGCATAGCGAAATGAAATAAATAATTGGAATAAATGTAATAACTAATGCACCCAAAAATGAGCTACACTATATTCCCATTAGTTAAGAACTGCATTAATATTCTATTGCATCTCTGAACATTGGTACTATTAATATTATACATGTCCCAGTGAGGCAGTAGCTCACAGATCTAGACCGGTGATTTTCAAACTATGGGCCGGGGCCCACTGGTGGGCCCTGAAAGTATTCCAAGTGGGCCTTGAAATAATTTTCTACAAATTATAATCATATTTTGGTGTGTGTTGCTATTGATTTATTTGAGTTTTATTCTTTATTGGGTCAGAGGTGAGCCCCGAACATTTGTGACAATTTCGAGTGGGCCCCACGTTGGAAAAGGTTGGAACCCCTGATCTAGACAATTGTATTGCACCACCCATGCTTGGGGGCCTTGGGCTAGAATCTGGGGGCCTTGTTGTGGTAAAGTTTGGGAATTCCAGGCCCAGACATTCAATTTGGCTTATGTCCTGTCTTGTGATTTTTTTTCTCGTTTTTTCTTTTATTTTTTCATCAAACTGATCAAATGCATTTATACATCAGGGTGTATTGGTAGGTTAGACATCCTCTCAGTTGTTAACATATTACTGTGTATATTGTGTGCTCATTCAACCTTTTTGGCAATTCTAATCATTATGACTTGACTGATCCGGTGTTCAGTAAATGGGAAAAAAACACCTGCCACACGTTTGATCAAAGCAGCTCTGAATGACGCCAAATAATGCACAGTCAAGTTTATCCACTGCTCTGAAGAGAGACAAAAGCGTTTAAGTTTTTTTTTGGGCTCAGATGTTAGGTGGTACAACCACAGCTAATGCCAATAAATTAATTCATAATTGCAATAAAGATGCTTCTTAGATAACCCTATAAAAACAACAACAAATAATAGCTTAATCCATTAATTCATTAATTTTTACAGTTGCAATATTAGCTGTGGTTGCACCACCCTGACGTGTGGTACAACTAAAACATCAAGGAGCCTTATAAAGAATGTAAAAGTGGCAAGAGGGTTTTCTTGCTTCACTCAGGATTGGCATGTTTTGATTAGGACATTGTGTTAGTGGTGTAATAAAGAAACTGCTATAAACTACACGCACTTTCACTTACATGCATTCACACACACGCTCACACACTGACGCGCACACACACTCACACTTTCCAACACAACACTCTGTGAAGCGTCCTTGGGTGTTTTGAAAGGCGCTATATAAAACGAAAGTATTATTATTATTATTATTATATTATTATTACAGTCTGAACCTGATTGCCTCTTATCAGTTTGTCCTACACGTCCATGCTTTTATCAGCAGTTGGCACAGGTAATGGCCATAAATGTACTGATAATTGTTAATTATTGTACAAGCAATGAATATTCTTCTTAAATCTTAGAATCCAGTGAAATGCAGAAAAATAATTTCATTCATACAATAGCTTAGGGTTTCCCAAACTGGGGTGCGTGCTTAAAGGGCAACTCCTGCCAATTTCAATGTGCTGATGTATCACTCACGCTACCCTTGACTTGTCAGTACCCGGTGACGCCGCAGTTTTTGGCCCAGCCCTTTCCGAGATATGAGCTATTCTAATGGGGGCAACTTTTGTTTACATTTTTAAAAAATTAACATAGGCATAGACATAGACAAATATTTTCCCAAAAGGTATCGCTGTTTGCTAGCTGTCTGCTGATGTTGCATAACCTTTTGGATGTTTTTGGGAATAAATAAAAAAGTTTTTGTGAAATGTAAACAAAAGTTGCCCCCATTAGAATAGTTCATATCTCGGAAAGGGCTGAGCCAAAAAATGCGGCGTCACCGGGTACTGACAAGTCGAGGGTAGCGTGAGCAATACAACCGCACATTGAAATTGGCAGGAGTTGGGATGCGCGAGCTGAATAGAGCAATGGCGGATATGGTAGTTTTAAAGTATTAATGAACATTAAGTAGTTTTTAATTGTATGGTGCATTGTATGCTGGAAGGGTCCATCTGAAGTGTAGTTTAATTCCAAGGCTATTGGAAAAGAGGATTCCCCCAAAACGACTGTGCTTAATATGCAGTGAATAAGCAGTGAATCCATCCATCAGCACACCAAAATATTCGCTCAGGGGGTGCGCGAACCACATTGCAATGTACAAGGGTGCGCAGGGGGAAAAGTTTGGGAACCCATGGCTTAGACATTGGCTATGTTTGCACCACCCTGACGCCTACCACTAAAAAAAACATCAACGACACATCAAAGACCTGATTGCCTCTTATTACATTACATTGCATTTGGCAGACGCTTTATAACCAAAGCGACTTTCAAAAGAGGACATAATCAAGCCAACATCACAAGCAAATACAAAGTGCACAGGAGATATACAGAACAACAAGTGCAGTTGCAAAGAGGGGTTAGTTTTTAGTCTCTTATCAGGTTGGCCCCACCCTCTCACCATAGATAAAGAATACTAGATGTGCCTTCAAGCCTTTTGCCGTGGTCCCAACCTTGATCTTGCTCTGGTATCCAATGTTTTTCATAGATGTTGCTTATAGATGTCGTTTTACTGCCACCCACAGGATAATGTGCATATCAACAGTCAGTGCCGATTGACGGCAGTTACACTGTCAAAACAAGGTGGCAATCTGCAGTTCGATCAAATACAAAAGCAGGGTGGTCAATGTGGCATCTAGTGCTTTATCGTTATGCATTCTCACAGTCAGGATCTGACTAAAGGACGCTATATATATATATGTGGGGCAGCCGTGGCCTAGTGGTTAGAAAGTTGGTCTTTCAATCTAGAGGTTGCTGGTTCGAATCCCCCCTGACCTCTCCCTACATCTCCATTCATGGCTGAAGTGCCCTTGAGCAAGGCACCTAACCCCACATTGCTCCAGGGCCTGTAACCAATACCCTGAAAAATAATAACTGTAAGTCGCTTTGAATAAAATGAAAGCGTCAGCTAAGCGCAATGTAATGTAATGTAATGTAATGTAATATATACAGTAGCCAGGTAAATAAAGTAACCTAAAAGAAACCTGGTATAACCCTGATTCCATTTCATATCTCTTCAGGTTAGAACATTCCCACCCACCTGTTGCATCAGATTCAAGGATGTTTTATAGACATTTTAACAACACATGATATGATGACTCCTACACGTATAACCCTGCTTGCATCTTATCTCATCCTGTCATCTTGGAACTTACCTGTTCATGCTGAAAACCGATGTAGACATGACTGTCTCTTATCAAGTTGGTACCTTCCTTCTTACATTTGGGTTCTGATTAAAGGACGAAATATACACACTGTAGTTTATCTTGTATCGTATCTCATATCTTGTCAGGTTGGAACCTTCCTGCCTATCTGTCGGTGCTTAAAATAGTTATACGCCCCTTCTCAACTCCCCTGATTGTGCAATTGTTTGGTACGCCCTGATGAAGACAGTGTGTCGAAACGTGTAGGCATGTAGCCAGAGTTTAATGAAGGCTTTTTGAATTTTAGTAAGGAGTCTGTCAAAAAATGTTTTTTTTTCTATTCATGGAAGTGTAGTTGGTAGTTTGGATGCCCAAGGTTTTTTTTCATGTGCACCCTTTTTACTAGACCTGGAGAAATGACCGAGTGAAGCATTCCCTTCTCTCTTTTTGGTTACCCCTGATTGCAGGGCACTAAATTAAAGGATAACTTCAGCCAGTTTCAACATGCAGTTGTAATGCTCACACTACCCTGGACTTGTCAGTACCTGAATTTTGTTTTTTCTTCAGCCTTTTCCCAGATCCTGGTCAATGTAATGGGGGCAGGTGTTTGTGTACATTTCATAAAAACCTCTTGATTTATTCCCAAAAACACCCATGCAACATCAGCAGACAACTAGCAAACAATGATAGCTTTTGAGAAAATATTTGGAGTAGGCCTATGTTAAGAATTTTTCAAATGTAAACAAAAGCTGCCCCCTTTAGAATAGCTCAGATCTCGGAAAGGGCTGAGCCGACAAATGTGGCATCACTGGGTACTGACAAGTCAAGGGTAGTGGAGCAATACAACAACACATTGAAATTGACTGAAGTGGTCCTTAAACTTTTTTCATCACCAGCCAAAATGGCTTACATGTGTCAATCTTACTAGCCAAACACACACTGAGCAATGGGTCAAAGTGGCTAGTAAGCTTTCTTTTCTACCAGCCAAACTGAATTTTTACCAGCAATTGGCCGTTTGGCGGGTGTTACTTTAGAGCAGTGGTTCTTAACCTTTTTTCTTGAAGCACCCCCTAAACTCTGCCCAAGACAAGCCATGCACCCCCAAACCAAACGTCTATACGTGTATACGCACCAAAAAAAATGATCTAAGTGAATAATTACAATGATTCTTGCTTTAGACATTAATCACTTCTTTAATTACTTTACATTAGGTCCAAAACATGTTTTTATTTGTTTTTGATTTGGCCTAATTATGAGGCTTAGAATAAGAATTTTGGTCACAACCTCAACACAAACAAAATTTCGTGCACCCCCAGAAATCTCTGGCGCACCCCCAGGGGGTGCCCGCACCCCAGGTTAAGAACCACTGCTTTAGAGCCCTGCCTGGTTTTGTCTCGTATTTCTCATCAGGTTGGAACCTTCTGGCTTACCCGTCGGCGCTGAAAAAAAGTTTACACACCCGATCACCTGTTATCAACACCCCTGTTTGTTGAATTATGGGTTGGGAAATGTGTTCCCTTACGCAAAGAAATGTGTTTTTGTAATATTATGTCACTTTGCCAGAAAATGCATACTCATTAATTGGATATCGCAGTCATGACCTACTCTTTCACAATGGTTAGATCAGATAATACAATTTTTAACGATGGAAGAAAGTATAAACACACAGCACCTGAAGCAGTTGGATGTCAGGTCTACATGGTCCTTAGTAAATAAATACATAGACACAGTAAAACTTACAAACCTAAGTTAAGCATATCGGGTAGACCTCTATGTGAAGTGGGTAGGAAATAATTGAGTTTTTGTTTTTTTGTGTGATGTTTGTTTGTTTTTGTTGTTGTTTTGTTCTTCTTTTGTGTAGTGGACAAGCGCTGTCCACTTTGTGTGATGTGTGTGTGATATGTGTAAAAGTGTAAATAAAAAAAAAGAAAAAGAAAAAAGAAAAATACATAACACCCCTGTTTGTGTCTCGTATATCTCGTCAGGTTGGAACCTTCCGGCTTACCTGTCGGTGCTGAAAACAGTTTATACACTTATCAACACCCCTGTTTGTGTCTCATATATCTCATCAGGTTGGAACCTTCCGGCTTACCTGTCGGTGCTGAAAACAGTTTATACACTTATCAACACCCCTGATTGTGTCTCGTATATCTCGTCAGGTTGGAACCTTCCGGCTTACCTGTCGGTGCTGAAAACAGTTTATACACTTATCAACACCCCTGTTTGTGTCTCATATATCTCATCAGGTTGGAACCTTCCGGCTTACCTGTCGGTGCTGAAAACAGTTTATACACTTATCAACACCCCTGATTGTGTCTCGTATATCTCGTCAGGTTGGAACCTTCCGGCTTACCTGTCGGTGCTGAAAACAGTTTATACACTTATCAACACCCCTGTTTGTGTCTCGTATATCTCGTCAGGTTGGAACCTTCCGGCTTACCTGTCGGTGCTGAAAACAGTTTATACACTTATCAACACCCCTGTTTGTGTCTCGTATATCTCGTCAGGTTGGAACCTTCCGGCTTACCTGTCGGTGCTGATCGCCTTCGGCAACCTCGGCCCCCTAGTGGTCACGCTCACCCACCAGTTCGCCCCGGGCCGCCTGAACGAGCGGCTGCTCATCCACGCCATCCAGGTGCTGGCGGTGGTGGCGTCGGCCCTGCTGGCCCTGCTGTGGGACCTGGAGACGGTGGTGGGGGGCCAGCGGCACTCGTTGGCCTTCCTGCTGCTCAGCTTCGTGCTGGCCTTCGTCTGCTGCACCTCCAACGTCTCCTTCCTGCCCTTTATGTTCCGCCTCCCGCCGCAGTACATCCGCACCTTCTTCATCGGCCAGGGCCTGAGCGCGCTCTTCCCCTGCGTGGTGGCGCTGGGCCAGGGCGTGGGCAAGCTGGAGTGCGCCGAGGTCAACGGCACGGTGACGCCCCACTACTACAAGGAGAACTTCCCGGCAGAGAACTTCTTCTGGTTCCTGTTTGTGATGCTGTTGGTGTCGGGGCTGTGCTTCGCGGCGCTGACCAGGAGGTTGACGGGAGGAGACACCGCGGCGGCGGAGGCGGTGAAGGACGAGTCGGCAGCGGCGACCCCAGACCTGGAGCCCCAGCCAGACGAGGAGGACCACCCTCTACACCAGCAGGTACAGCACCAGGCCAACGACTAGCCTGATTACCATGACTTTCAAATCTCTTCGAGACTTGGTCTGACCAAGAGCATAACAACTAGCATTCTTAAACTGCATGGTTGGCCCACCTCCCTTGGTTTGCTACTGGTCGAGGGCAGAACAGACTGAGCCAAAGCTTAAACCAAACATTTCTTAGTCCCAATAGAATGTCTCTGCTTAAACAACGTCACTGCCTTGAACACGCCTCTACCCAGGATGGTTGGAAATGCTCAAAGTTGATTAGTTGCTGTGGAGGGAACCCGAATGTACGTGAACAAGCAATTTGCCTGAGTGTGTGTAGCTGAGCCGAAGGTGTTGCGTCACTGCGAGGGCAGAGCCTGGGTAGTCAACTACACCATTGGTTCTTTTTTGAACACCCCCTGGACCTCATCATAAGCCTCCCAAAAGTATTAGTATTTTAAAAAAATACACTAATGCCCCCCAATTGGCAGTCAATTGGAATCAAACCCGGGTCACAGGCGTCGTAACCCAGTGCCCTACCGTTAGGCCAATTGGCAGCTAAGCACCGCTTCCTTTTACCTTTATTGTGATAGGACGATGTGTGAGACAGGAGGCGTGTGGTGAGAGAGAGAGATGGGGAAGGATTGGCAAATGACCCTGGCCGGAATCAAACCCGGGCCACAGGCGTCGTAACCCAGTGCCCTACCGTTAGGCCAATTGGCAGCTAAGCACCGCTTCCTTTTACCTGTATCCTTCTCAACGCCCCCTAGGGCTCCCTGCTATGCAGTCAGTAGGCACAGCTCTCTACTTTAAGTATAAAGGTAAAATAAGTGAGATTGAGAGAGTTTTTCCGTAAGCCATAGTGATACGGTAATTGTCATCACTTGAACTCGCATGTCATATGCTTTCTTGAATGTATATATTAAATAATCGATATTGATATTGCTTGATTTAGTATGCTTGATTGAATATTGCTATTATTCCTTCTGCTATCACTTCGGTGAGATGCACCAATATTTGTTCATAACTCTGTCTGCGACAAATAAATATATCTTCAATATGTTCTCATCTCCAACTCCATGTCATCTTGCAGAACGGTGGTCTGGTGGTGACCAAGGAGGACGTGAATCCCCAGAAGGCAGAGGCTAGTCCCGATACGCCCCCCGCCACCGGCGCCGGCGCCCCCTTCTGGACGTCCAGTAACGTCTACCTGCTGATGCTGCTGGGGCTGTCCAACGCGCTGACCAACGGAGTGCTGCCCTCCGTGCAGACCTTCACCTGCCTGCCCTACGGCATGATGACCTATCACCTCTCCGTCATCCTGGGCAACATCGCCAACCCGCTGGCCTGCTTCGTCGCCATGTTTGTTCTCCTCAGGTTGGTGGTGTTGTTGTTTTTTTTCTGGAGTTTCTCGACAGTGTCGTTCCTAATGGAGTTAGCAACTTACTTTAGTAAATTAAATTGCCTATGGGAAGTTGCATTGCAACTAAGTTGCTAACTAGCCGTGCTGGGGCTTTTTATCATTACATTTAACAGACACTTTTATCCAAAGTGACTAAGAGGACATGAACGGCAGACACAGGAACCATTTAAGTAGATGTTGGGCAAAACCTTAAAAAAACTCAAAAATAGCACACACACACACACACACACACACACACACACACACACACACACACACACACACACACACACACGGCTATTGTGCATTGTATTTGGCATTGTACCTGTGCCACCACTCCCCCTGTCGCCACCATATTTGTATTTCTGTCCAGGGGCAACATAGTCAAAGTGGCACGTAGCGTCTGACACACACACACACACACACACACACACACACACACACACACACACACACACACACACACACACACACACACACACACACACACACACACACACACACACACAGGTGTGACCCACATGTGACATCTGCTTTCACAGACAAAGCAAAGCCCAAAAGCCACACCCATCTACAGACACTTTCCCATTCCTGGCCAGTCTCTACAGTACATTTTTCACAGGGGGAGCATGTGGAGTGATCATCACCATGGGCTGACATTTAAAGGAGAAAATCGTTAATATAAATGAAGAGTTCATTTGCAAAACGGTGTATCTACCATTTTGGACTTTTACATTTTATTATTGAAAATGACTGTTCAGAGGTCCTATCACCTGTGTGTGAATTCTTGCCATTCAAATATTTTGAGAACATACTTTTTCAACCTATATAAAATGCATTTTGCAATGCAATGCAATGGAATACCCAATACAAAAATGTCAATTTCCCAACATTCTACAAAAAGGAGATACAACATTTTGCAAATATACTGTATTGGGCCCTTAGTTTCATACTATAGCGTCATGGGTGAGGGTTAATTTATTAATAGGCTTTGGAAAGCTATTTCATTTCTGTAGTCAGTTTAAGATCGATGTTGTAATGGTAGTAAAAAAAATTGGAGGTAGTAAAAAGGTAATAAAAGGTAGTAAATTAAACCTAGGATTATCTGTTGGCACCCTGTAATTATGTTATGTGCACTGTGCTGTGTGCTGTGTCACAATGATGATGTGACTTTCCCAGCGGGACTCTCACTTCCATGTTAGCTACCCTACAGATCACGAGTTTCCTTTGCAAACTAAGCATTCCTTGTGCTCACATGAAATGTACGTACTGACATAAGAAGAAGTATATTTGAGTGACTTGGTGTAAGAGGTGTTTCCAAACCACAGGGCCACGTGTTCTATTTTGTTTGCATGACCTTTGTATTTCAATCCTTGTTCAAGGCTATGAGGAAACAACTGTTGAGTGTGCCATTGACTTCTGACTTGAAAGCAATCAATTTCTTCAGTGCACTATTGACAAATTCCTTTCAATCGGGGAGCCAAAGTCCCAAAAATGGGTTGAACTTAACATGGCTTGTTATGCATTTCATTAGTGATTTAAAAAAAAATAACTTTATTATTGGAGGGTCTGCTCTGTCTGAAACATCGTGAAAATATTGTGTCTATTTTCGTGTATGTACCCTTCGTTTTTCAACAGAAATTTCTGAAATATGAAAGATTCTCCTCAGTGGCTTGGGTGAACTGTGTCTCTCAACAAACCCAGTGACGCCTGTCTCCCTTGTGTGCCTAATCTCCCGTTGCTCCAGGTCTAATGTGGGTCTGGGCGTGATGTTCGGTGCTGGGGTCGCGTTCGCCGCCTACCTCATGGCATTGGCTGCCCTCAGCCCCTGTCCTCCTCTCCTGGGCAGCCCAGCGGGCATCTTCCTAGTGGTGAGTGCAATACCATGATGCATTGTAGTTTGACTACTTGTCCTTACTTAAAGGGACACTGTGTGAGATTTTTAGTTGTTTATTTCCAGAATTCATGCTGCCCATTCACTAATGTTACCTTTTTCATGAATGCTTACCACCAGCATCAAATTCTAAGTATTCATTATGACTGGAAAAATTGCACTTTTCATACATGAAAAGGGGGATCTTCTCCATGGTCCGCCATTTTGAATTTCCCAAAAAATTTTAGCTGCAAAAATGACTGTACTTGAACCATACTAGAAAATACTTGTTTATTACTTAGTAAACTTTCATGTAAAGATCAAATTTGGCAATAGGCAGCCCAGTTTCAAAGAGCAGCATAGTTGCAGTACCTTTTTTGACCATTTCCTGCACAGTGTCCCTTTAACGGTTTCATATTTCTAGTAGTTTATTTTATACCATGTTGTCATCAATCTTATATCGCATACATATGTCACATCTTATGTCATACTGTTATACACTCACCGGCCACTGTATGAGGAACACCTGTTACAGCTGTTCATTGAGGCAAATTTTTGATCAGCCAATCACATGGTGGCAACTCAATGCATTTTTGCGTGTAGACATGTTTGAGGTGATCTGATGCAATTCAAACCAAGTATCATAATGGGGAAGAAAGGCTATTTAAATGACTTTGAACATGGCATCGCTGTTGGTGCCGAAAGGGCTTGATTTGAGTATTGCGGAAAAGACTGATCTACTGGGATATTCGCACAACCATCTCTAGGGTTTGCAAAGAATGGTCCTAAAAAGAAAAAAAAATACAGTGAGCAGCTGTTCTGTGGAGCAAAAATGCATTGTTGATGGCAGAGGTCAGAGGAGAATAGCCAGACTGGTGTGAGCTGATACAAAGGCAATGTTAAATTAAATAACCACTCATTACAACTGAGGTATGCATAACAGAATCTCTGATTACACAGTACATCAAATCTGGAGGCAAATGGGCTATAGCAGTAGGAAAACACATTTGGTGCCACTCCTGTCAGCTAAGAACAGAAAAATGAGTCAACAATTTGCACAGGCTCACCATAAACGACACTAGAAGATCGGAAAAATGTTGCCAGGTCAGAATTTGGCGTCAACATCATGAAAACATTGGTCAACCTTGCCTTACATCAACCTTTCAGAGTGGAGATATAATGGCATAAGGATATTTTCTTAGCACAATTCGGGCCAATTAGTAACAATTTATCTTTGTTGGAATGCCACAGCCTACCTGAGTGTTGTTGCAAGCAGTTCAGGCAGTTCTGAAGGCAAAAGGGGGTCCAACCAAGCACTAGAGAGGTGTTCCTAATAAAGTGGCCGGTGAGTGTATATTAGTTTATTATAGCAGCATAGCCGCAATACCTACTCTGGCCACAATCCCACACAGTGCACTTTTAAGACATGTCCCCTGTTATTAAAAAAAGCTGTTACGCTGAATGGCATAGTTGTGTTGTACTTCTCAATGACTATTACAGCATTCCAGTGGTGAAACAGTGGACATTGTAAGGCTACGGAAAAATGTTCGGGTGCCATACAGTGCCAGGCAGTTTAATGCAAGTCCATAACTTAAAGTGACTCAGCAATGTTGTTTTTAGTAGAGAGAGTGATGAAGGTGCTGTTTTGCAGTCACGTCTTTGTGTTTGTGTGTGATGAGTGACCACTCATAAGTATTGATATTGGTAAAATATTAATGTGACTTTTCCTTGTTGTCAAAGAGACTGGATGATACTCTTAGAATCTGTTGTTGTCCTCGGTCACGGTCAAGCTACTGTAAGCTTGCTTTGCGGTCTGCCATCTTGGCTGTCATCTAACCTACCAGGAAGATGTGAAAGACCAACTGTTGCCTCCATTTCCATGCTAAGACACAATTTGTTTGAGGCGTGGACAAATGGACTAAATGGACCCAGACATTTTGTTCTGGAATGTCACGCCAACAGATCTTAAAGAATTCTGTGCATCTGGTCACCTTTCACATATCCCCCCCCCCCCAGTTTCTGTTTATCTCACTCCTGGCCACCTTTTACATTTCATAATTTCACAAATCAGACAAATCAGAAAACAATTGCCCAATTGCACAATAATACATAGACAAAACAATTATACTCAGACAAAATAGTTAGACTAAAAATATACGTAATAATAATGATTATAGTGAAACTAATGGATCTATTCTGCCAGCCTGTAAAGACTTGACAGTCTGCACTTTTTGAATGTCTAGCCGGTACAAACTCCACGTCTGACTGGTGTGATTCCCATGGCAGGTGTTGGCGTGGATCTTCTTCACGGGCCTGTTCTCCTACCTGAAGGTGGTGATCGGGACCCTGCTGCACGAGGCCGGCCACGCGGCGTTGCTCTGGTGCGGGGTCTTCATCCAGGCAGGCTCCCTCATTGGAGCACTCTCCATATTCCCCCTAGTCAACTCCTACAACGTCTTCCAGAGCTCCCAGGACTGTATCAACAGCTGCCCTACGTGACCGTAGGCTACTACGGTACAGTGCACGTGGGATGACACTGCTGCTGCTGCTGCGGCTGCGGTCGCAGTGAGTCGCACATTGTCAACTGCTGAGACTGTTTGAAGCAAAAAAAATATCTGTTTTTTTATTGATTTTGTCACAATGAGTCGCACATGTCAACCGTTGACACCGCTTGAAAGTTTTGTAACTTAATTGAAGGCCAAGTCTGAAACGTTCACTCATTCGTTCGCTACATGGTACACTAAAGGAAAGTAAAGGCCTCACATCAGTTCCGACAGCATTGCAGAGCCTGATCCGATTTCAACTGCATTTTTGAATGTGAGTCATTAAATTAGCACCTCATTAACAAGTCTGACAGGCGGACAAAGATGCGTCCGCCTATGCACTGCCGCCTTGTAGACACAGGAGGGAATTACAATTTTAGAAGGCGTTTCAGACTGGCCGACAGACGGACGGACGGACGGACATACCCTCTTATAGAGATGCTAGGACGCATCTAAAAATGCTTGACAAGTGTTTCCTCAATCTTACGTGCAAGAAAACCATGCTTTCGCAAACTTATTTCGCAGCATATGGTGTTACCAGAGTGAAGGGTTTTAATGGGAACAATGAAATGTAATGTTGACCGAGCAGTACTCTGCATTTTGTCGGAAACTGATGTGTGGTCCAGAAGTGTGCCATGTTGTAAATGAGTGACCGTTCTCACAGACACAACAAGTGCCTAGGGCCGTACACACACATCGCTGCTATTTACTAGCTTCTCGCTTACTCGCCTACTCGCCTCTCTTTCATGGAACGTTCGCTGAAAGTTCCAGCGGCTTTAACTGCCAATGAACAGTCGAGATGTCCCGAACTCTGCCTTCCAATTGGTTACTCGCTTACTTGCCTCGCTCGAAGATAAAATATTTTCAACTCGGGATCCGCCCACATCGCATCGCTTGTACAGTACTCGCCTACTCGCCTGCTAGTCTCGCTGGAACACATCGACATTCTATTGAGTTCATTCGCTGAGCGAGTAACTAGCAGCGGCGTGTGTGTACGGCCCTTTAATTCTATTTGATCACTGGTTTGATTACTAGCGATTTTGTATTCTCAATTGAAATGATTCTCTAGTTTATAAATGGGATGAATGACTACAAATCTCTTGTAATTGTTCGGTTGTACTGGATATGGAATTGTATGTAATATTTTATTTTCTAGTTTTATTGTGGATGATGTGTGGTGGTATGTCCTTTTAAGAACATTTTTTTTCATAATGTCATCCATATGTGCGGTCATAATGGACGACTAGTTCAGTTGCCTTTTCAAGTAATTGAATTCCTTGTAGTAACTTGTGTTGAAAGCACATGTAAAGATACTGTATTGTAAGTAAGAATTGGTGCCGTGATTGGTTATCGTGCCTTGCCATACTGGTTGAGATGGGATCATTTATGAGGGCAAAAACGCTGCTAATACGGTTATGGACCATCTAAGAAAAAAAGCATTAATGATGACTGAAATCAGGCATGGGACAGGATACATTAAAAAGTACTCGCATTCGAGATAGTTGTAACACTTTGAAAAATGTTTTTCATCCTTGATCAATCATTGATCAGACTTTATACTTTGTACTGTATTGTGTACTTACAAGACAATTTAAGTGTAGATAATGTTATTAACATTAGAATACATTTCATGGAGAAAAGATGGCATTATAGCCCCAAGCTTTTATTTTGAGAACCTTTGTCTTAATGGTCACATTCATTCATTACTGTAAGCAGGAATTTTAAGTCAGTATAGTGGAACAACACAACTCGTATGTATATCATATTTGGATTTCATTCGTTTTATTTTTTCCCTCAAAAGCATATATTTAATGTATCTTTGGTTTTTTTTACCATTCATACTAAACTCCTAATTGTTTTGTAACCATAGAAGGCCAGTTTTTACCGTGGGATGATTTTACCGGGTGAATTTCAACAAAGAACCCATATAATTTAAGTTATTGAAATCGAACCATGTTTTTATATGTTGTAGATTTTACAGCCATTTACAGCCACAAGATGACTTTTGTTGTTTTTTATTAAGTGTGATGTTATAAATAACATTTAGTAGATATATCAGGGCCAGTTATTGATTTTCTGTAGCAGCATTATTTTCAAAACCCATAATTATTTATAAATCCATGAGTAGGACTGCCCATGTTCTTTCAGGCCAGGTTTTTCCACTTTTTTTTCCGTATCCGCCCAGGTGGAATCTTCACAGCACTTTTGGAAATGTAATTTGGAAAGCCAACCATATTTACGCAAGGCCATTTAAACAAGGATTGCAATTTTCCGTTAGCCGCATTCATGTGTTCCTCAGGCCTTTCCAAATCAAAGCTGTTCTCGCTTGTTGCTTCATGTGTGTAAATGTACTGTTATAGTGCCAACTTCATCCAGTATTTAGTAGTGAAAGGGACCAGTAAGTTGAAATGGGTATGTTGTTTTGTTTTACATAATTATTTCACCACTAAGACTATTCTGCCCTACAAAGCAAAAAGGCAGTAACTGCGCAGACCTCAAAACAGAGTCAGTTGACTTTAAAATGATGCTGCAATCCAGTATAAGTGTTTTTTGAGATATTACTGAAATGTGACAGTTTTGATACTTTATATTACCACCCTTTTTCCAAATCAATCTATTTATCTGTAGACTTTGATATATATGGCATTAAAGTTATAGTTAGTCATTTTAAACAGCAATCCAGTTACTGCCCTTTTGCTTTGTAGGGCAGTATTGTGGGATCTGTTAGTATGTTTATGCATCAATGTTGGATTTATGTATGTCTTTCTGTATCTAACAAATCTGTCAGCAGGATATTTAAGTGTACCGTATGCATATAGTTAGAAATGTCCAAGAAAATGTCCATCATGTTGAATTTGATTGAAGATTGTGAGCATTTTCTTTTTGTTGTTGATTTTTCACACAATGCATTAATTGTACTGTCGAGGTAGAAACAAGGGATATTAAGTTTTGCACTGTGCAATGCTGTCATTTCTTTGTGTGTTTTATTTTATGTGCCAATTTAAAAAGTAAGAAAGAGAGAAATGGTATCTTCGTCCATTTCAAATCATATTTAATCTTAGACATACTGTGAAGACAAAACTTGAAGTTTTATTTCACGAGGCACTGAGACCACAAGCCTTCAGCACTACAGGCTTAATCCTGATCTAATACTGGTAATCTTGGGTAATACTGGTCATTTTTCCTTTGGTTTTTTTTTCATCCTTTGTTTTTTTTCATTCTTTGATTGCCTTTCTTCAGAACTGTTCCTCTATTTCCTCTGAAATACCTTAATAATCTGTCCAATGTTAAGTTATGTGACATGACAAGAATGTATGGTTTCCTGTGCTGTAAAGATACT
This sequence comes from Engraulis encrasicolus, assembly GCF_034702125.1. NCBI lineage: Eukaryota > Metazoa > Chordata > Actinopteri > Clupeiformes > Engraulidae > Engraulis > Engraulis encrasicolus. The sequence goes on from NC_085876.1 coordinate 39,825,410, forward strand.
TGTCCAAATAAATGATGGGAATTGTGGCCTTCCATTGCATTATAGGTACTGGTGTCCATTGTCTCTCAGCTTGTCAGCTCTTTACTTACTTCTTGAGAACAACAAGTACGCTGCCCAGCTGGTCACTGTAAGGGCAGCGACAGACTTCTTGCAAGCCTGCCGACCTCTAAGTACTTGGTGTATTCAAGGACGCCATGGAGTTAGAACTAAACTAAAATCATAAAAAAACAAACGACAACCTTGGCTTGAGTGTCCCTAACAGCAGCTAGAGAACAATGACTAAGATACATCCGTTTCTGCAGGAAGGGTAATCATATGGCATTCTCTTCAACCTACGGAGCAGAACCAAAGGCAAAGGTCAGACATCCATACGGCGGTCTGTCGTTCTATAACTGAAGTCGCTGCAGAGGGAAGGAAAGACATCTTTTCAACATAGACTTTGTTGTTGTTTCACCAGTCTTTCAAGACAACCACTATGTTTACATGATGTTTTTAATTCCGAATTAATAATTCCAAATTAAATAGTTCTGCCGAGTTTACTTTGATCTTTCATTTAATTCCGAATTAAGGGGTGTTCACATGACGTCTTAAAAGCGGAATTAAGCTTTATTCGGAATTTGAAGTCAGTTAATTCTGAATTAAGTGTATACGTAGCAAATGCTATTCTTTTTCCCATCTGAAAATCAGCTTTTTAACAATTTGCGTTCAGAACACACCACGT
>NC_085876.1:39831130-39861130 GCF_034702125.1 Engraulis encrasicolus
TTTCTTTCTTTCTTTCTTTCTTTCTTTCTTTCTTTCTTTCTTTCTTTCTTTCTTTATGTGTGCATGACTAATGTCAATTGCAAAATTGTTGTGTACTGCTCAATTGTGTCTTTCACACATGTAGAGAATTGTTCTTAATCACCCTTTCTTGATTAAAACAATGAATTTTACGTTCTAATTTTTCACACGAATAGTTGTCTACTCTGTTACATTTGACATTGGGAAATTACATTATCAAAGGACCAATGATGACATTATCAATGGGCACTATGTTCTTTTCCCTCAACAGGTCTTTGTTCCTGATGGGGGTCCTGACAGCCGTGGGGTCAGCCATTGGAGCGTACATCATGGCCATGGCCGTGCTGAGCCCCTGTCCTCTCCTAGTCAATCACATCGCAGGAAGTGTCCTCATTGTAAGTACAGTCTTCCGAACTAATTTCTTCCCATAGCGGGTACCTATTGTAGGCTGTTGTCAACGAGTAGCTGTATGTGCAGAACAGATTTGACACACACAAACTTTCATACATGGCATCTTGAAGAGCTTTTATTAAAGCAACACTAACTACATTTTTCACTGTTATGGTATGCACAGTGTGTTTGGAGATGTGCTGAGAGATAAGTCCACTTCCGCATATAACACATCATGATGCAAATCTTCTGAGGCAACTTACCGTGCAAACACACCAGGAGAGATGAAAGCTACAAAGTTGACGCGGAGTGTTTTCATAGCAAGAGAAATACGAGCAATAGAGTATGACCAAGTCATACAAGAATGCAAGCATTCCAACATTTCAATTGGCTACATCAGCTCAATGTATGCAGATGCAGATGCAGAATCGCATCATAGCTCATTTGCATAATATTTGCGGAAGTTCAACTACAAACAGTCCCTCGAGTCGCTCAGATCGGCTCTTGTTGCCCAAATCACTTTTATCCCTTCTTTCGCAGCAATTCATACAAAGTAAATTACTTCCGTCGCCGTTGTCACTCTTGTCATTTTTGGTGTGTTTGTGCCATAACACTCCTCAGCCCAGTGGTGGCGCTATAGGGCAGGCCAGTGGGGCACCTTGGACCAGGGTCCTCCTGTATTGGGGGTAGGGGCCCGAATATGATTACTAGATGCCATGTTTAGCCTTTTGCCGTGTCCTAACCCTGGTCGCCACAGTCAACATGGTATCTAGTATTCTTACCTATGATTCAGAGAGAGCAGCTGGTCCGCAGCCCACTGTGTTTGCATAGGCTATGTATATTTGTAGGAGTGAAGCTGCATAGTAACTCACGGACCTCCAGCAATATTGCCATGGGCCCACAGACCACCAGTGGGCCATGTACCACTGATTGGAAAAACCCTGATCTGTGGTATAGATTTGTATTGGCTAAATCTGTGATCACATGTTTTTCCCTCATTGAATCTGCTTTCTGATCCTGTAGGTGGGGGCCTGGGTGCTGTTTGTGCTCATCATGTCTTACGTGAAGGTGATCATCGGTGTGATTCTGCGCGACGAGGGCCACAGCGCCCTTGTGTGGTGTGGAGCGGTAGTGCAACTTGGCTCCATGATTGGAGCCTTCACCATATTCCCACTGGTCAACATATACAGCCTTTTCAAATCTGGTGACCCCTGCAATACACAGTGCCTCTAAATAGCCTACAGGGGTGTAACCGACTTGTCAAAAATACAGAGCTGTTCAAGACTTTGTTGCATTAATCACTATGAAGTCCTTGTTCCTAACAGATATTAAAAAATAGAAGATTAGGGGATGAAAACCAGGGGCCTCATGTACTAAGACTTCCATAGATTTCCTACTGGACCAGTCGATGCATAAATGTGTTTTCATGCTGATTCATCCAATTTCACATGGAATTTAGTACACACATGCACTTGTTCATGTGAAGGCAGTCATCTGAGCCTTTGCGTGAAAAGTTACACACGTAGCTTTTTTGTGCGTAAGCAAGCTTTTTACATGTGTCCCCACATGTCTTAGTGTTGCCAACAGAGGTTTCATTCCTGGTTTGATATCACAAAGTGAAAAATCCTGCTACAAATTTGATCCGACAACTAGGTCTTTATCAGCTGATCGCAGTGACAACTCAAGTATTGACAAGTGACAAGTATTCTTCCTTTCCAAACATAGCCTGTACTAGTGTACATGTTCTTGATAAGCGTAGTCAGTGATAACATAGGCTAAAATTCAAACTGTTGGTGTGCATCCCATAAGAGTTTATTTCTAACTTCTTTATCTACACTAACGTTTCTCAACAGGGGCTCTATTTTATTTTTTAATAGGCCTACTAAGCGGGGCTTATGAGGAGGTCAAGGGTGTGTTGGGAAGCTTATGATGAGGTCCAGTGGCCATTTATTCAAAAGATGTTGAGAACCACAAACACACATAGGCTACACAATGATAAATCAAATCCACAATGATGCACCCATCAAACGTGCTGTTTAACACAGATGGTGTTATTTTTGTTTTAGATAGTAGCTAACAAGGCAAGCTTAGTGTCACAGTTTTTACAGGATTATTTTTTTACATCACGGTATCAAAGCACACATGCAGCGTTACATAGAGAATTACAGTAGGTCATATGTTATTTTAACATACAGTAAATACGTACATGTCGTGGTAAGTTATATCACAAAACAGATAGACATTGTAACTGCACGTGCAGACCAACAGCTACTAGAGGGACAGAAGTCATTATTTCTTAATGGAGGGTCGGCAAATTGGATGATCTAAGTGAATTCACGAGGGCAGAGGTGAAGCGAACTGGGCGGACAGACTGATTTTCAGAAGTTACTCAGTGAACTTTGGTAATGAAAACGATCAGAATTGGAAGCGAAAACCAATCTGAATGTTCATATCTTTGAACGTTCCAGGTTGACAAGCCAAGGTGGTAGTCTAAGTCAAACATGTCAATATCAAATTGAGAGAGAATTAAGCAAATTCATGCCGAAAATTCTTCAACAACCTATGGTCTCTTATGGTCTGAACGTACAGTAAACACTCTGGCAAGAGCTTTGTATATAGGCAATATATTTGTACATAGATTTCACCTGGAAGACCTGGTTTAAGACCTGGTCTACACATTTATACGTAGTTTTTATAAATTGGTATTTTGAGTGTAGCCCTTTTCTATTCTTATGAAATTCTGTAAATCCAGCATTTGGGTGTTCTTCTTTGATGTTTTTGATGTTCTCTAAAACTAGGCCCATAAAGTGTACAAAAATACGCATTTATAGAAAACATTGATATACATGTAAGTGTGAAATTGAATAACGAATGAAAAGATTTACAGAACTGTGGTCTATGAAGTGCACAAGTACAAGTATATACAGTACAGTATATATGTAATGTAATCTCCTACACGCTTCTAAATCTGATTATGTCCAGCTTGAAGCATATAGAGGTTTGTGTAGTGTATGTACATGAGCTTGAGATTGAAGGTTCATGTCAAGTTGGAAAATGTGACTGGAATTGCTTAGTAGTACTATCACAAGTGTATTTTGTGTTTTTAAATAAATTTATTTACGGATCTACTATAAGTTTCTGTGTGTGTCTCTCTCTCTGTGTGTGTGTGTGTGTGTGTGTGTGTGTGTGTGTGTGTGTGTGTGTGTGTGTGTGTGTGTGTGTGTGTGTGTGTGTGTGTGTGTGTGTGTGTGTGTGTGTGCGCGCGAGTGTGCTTGACCGCGTTTGCTACTATATATTTTTTCTTTTCTCTTCTCTAGATAGATACACTAGATAGATCATTTATTTGTCTCTGCACAAAATTGTTCTCTGTCATTGACAGTGTGTCTGATAGTTACAAAAACAGAAAAAAATAACTCTTTCTTAACTCTTAGTTTAGCACATTGAATGACACTCATGTATGACAATATGCTATATCAATATTATTGATTGATTGATTGATTGATTGATTGATTGATTGATTGATTGATTGATTGATTGATTGATTGATTGATTGATTGATCGATTGATTGATGTTTTCTTGAAGGTTACCAAGCATTGACAATACTGTCAATGTTCCCAAGAGAATCCAGTTGTGAGTTCTTTGAGGAAGTTCTTTGAAGAACCTTCAGTTTCCACTGTGGCCACTGAAGGTTCTTTGGTTAACTTTGGGGTTTTTCAGAACTTTGAATGTTCCTTAGAGAACTTATAGGTTGCGACAAGACCTGGATGGAGCCTGAATGTACAGTACTCTTCTGTAGCTGAGCACAAGTTATGTAACCTACTCTGTCGTGTACCAGCCATGTACACAGCCTCTGTGGAAGGTTTCTTCCGGGGTAAGGTTTTTTCCCCCTCAGCTTACAGGGGGTCTTTTCACACCCATGATTCCTTTTTCCTCAGCCTTATATTGCTCACAGGGTTTTTTTATCTGATTTTCACACACGTTAAGCTGCATATTTTTATGAATTGTGCTAAACAAATTATGTTACTATTATTATTATTATTATTATTATTATTATTATTACAGCAAGTACAGCTGAGTACAAACCCAGTTCGCGCTGTTAGATTACACCTATTGAGTTTTGATCAAGTGTCCACCTACCTTAGAATCGCGCTACCCTTTCTACCCCTGGTTGCACCCCGTCTAGGCTGAACTGCAGAAAAAAACAAGTTTGACATGGCCTACTGCAGTGTTTCAATTAAACTAACGGGTGTAACGCACTCAACTCAAACAAAGTGAACAACTGGGTGCTCATTCCTCGAGAATATATGAATTAAATAAAGAGCAGGACAGCACTCCAAGTTTTGTGGTTTATTGCAATAAACCACAAAACTTGGAGCGCTGTCCTGCTCTTTATTTAATTCTACTGCAGTAGTTCCCAGCTTAGGGGTCATACAAACAAACTTCAAAGTCCGCATTACACATCAAGGCTACTGCATTTAAATAGATAAACAGATAAGTTAGTCAGTTATCATAAGGAATAGAGTGTGACATGAACGCCTTTTGGAAAGCGTACGTGTGTGTGTGTGTGTGTGTGTGTGGTGGTGGTGGTGGTGGTGGTGTGTGTGTGTGTGGGGTGGGGGGGTGTCACCAAAGTTTACAATGGTAAAAAAAATGGGTCTCTTAAGCCCTTTGCACACAGTCCATGTTCTAACCTTACTGCAGTGTAGTGTAGTGTAGTGTACGCAGTGTAGTGATGTCACGGTGTCACATGACTCCTGGAAGGAACGCCATTCGCTCTTCCAGTTATTATACATAAGCGAGAAAGAGAGGCGCTGTCGTAATATACTGTTTGATATTTTGAGATGGATCCTCCGTTGGGGTAGTTCAATTGAAGAGTTTGGTGGCCAAGGTTATCTTTTTCGAACCAGAACATTGTTACAGATAAAGAATTATTCCTTCCAGGAGTCATGTGACACCGTGACGTCACTACACTGCGTTCAGTGACAGAGAAGTGAATCTGCGCGACAATAACAACTCAGGGCATGACAACATGTGAATATGTTTCTTGTGGCTCGTCTTTGGTGGACAAAAATAAAATGGATTACTATGAAGTATCACTTTGGCGAACCATTTTGCGGACGTAGTTGGAAGGCGGAAGCTGGAAGAGGTAGGTGCGCCACTTTCGAAAACTCCTGTTGTATCGTACCTACGCTACCTAATGGAAATGTGAACCACTAGATCGACTTGTATGGACCCACACACCACGGCCAAAGCGTTCAAAAGGGTTTTAATGCACGCTAGGAGCTTTAAAACAGGTCAATTACGTGCCCGAAGGGCCAGGTTTTAACCGAAAACAGCGCAATTGAACAACTTTGCGCAGCAGGCATGAACATTTCTCGCGGTTTTGCCTTTCATCCCTTTCCCTCGGTCCACCCAAGATGGGATATTAATCCAAACTGGCCGGAATTCTCCTTTAAGGCAGTCTGTAATGTCATAGGAATGTTGTTGTTATGATGTAGTTGAGTCTTTTCAGCAATGAGTTAAGGCGCCCCTGGCAGCTCACCTGCATTAAGAGGCTACAAAAAAGGTTAGGAGTAGGAATGCAAATTATCGTTTTATTCATTAATCATTAGTTGATAGCCTTATCGATCGACTTGCGATTAATTAATAAGCAGCATTTCCCCCCGAAATCTCAATGTTTCTCGAAAAATAAAAAAATAAATCTAAAAATTTTAATTAAAAGTTGAGATAAAATACCACATTTAAATTAATTCTATTTTAATTCTTTAATCCAAAGATGAATTAAATATTTCCACTATTCACACCCCTCTTCACACACACTCTTCACATGCCCATTTCACCTGGGTCTCTTGTCAGTTGAATTGTCGATTAATTGTGATTAATGTTTTTTAATCGATTAATGATCCCTAGTTAGGAGCCACTGGCCTACTACGTCAATTGAGCTACACAGGTGGAGACCATCCTTGCTGCAGTATGTTGCCATTGCTGCTTTGCTGCTACATTTCTTCAGATGTCCTTGAGCAACACCGCATGATTCTGCCCTTGGAATAAAGAATTATCATAGGATAGAACATGGGAACTATGAAGAGAAACATCAGCGCCACCGTTGATGTCACGTTGAACATCTTGGGCACTACAGGCGCTATGGCATAGACAATTGTGCAGGGCACATAAGACAAACCAACACCGGCCAAAATCCAGCGGACTGTTTTGCAGGCTTTCACTTTGACCGGGTCCAGGTTGCTGTCTCTGTTACTACCGGGACCGGCTCTTCTCAGCACACGGATGATTTGGTTATCGCTGAAGATCATGAGGCATCCACTTAAGGCGAGAAACACGGTGCAGAAATGTGAAAGCACGAGGTTCTCCGACAGGCACACCGCGGCGGTGAGAGCAACAGCACTCACCCATGTCATGGCGCAACAGGCCTCCCTGTAACGATAGGTGGCCAGGAGCGGGTAGCGCCTCGGCCAAACCACGGCCACGCATCGCTCAAAACACATATAGGCCAGAAGCTGGGGACATCCGCTCGTGCTGAAGATCAATAAGGCCTTTCTCATGTTCTTGAAGATACCCGGATTCACCCAAATAACAATGGCGTCAGCCAGGTGCAGGAGACTCTGAACCACGTCAAGCATCAGCAGGTTGAGGTTCAGCATCTGGGGCGTCGTGTCTGAGAGCAGGAGCCAGGCGAGCCGGGCGTCGCCCAGCAGTCCGAGTATGCACCTGACCAGGTCATAGGCTATTAATGGAACGATCCAGAAGTCGGGCGTCGAAGAGCAATCCAAGGAGGCATTTCCTCCCTGTGTGGTTGAGTTTGTCAAGGAGCAGTTCATGGTTTCCCTCTGTCTCCTCCTGTACTATGGATGGGGATTGGCATTAATAATCAGATGTGTAGGCTATATGATATGGGCGTGTATACAAGATTCAAGATTCAAGATTCAAGATTAGTTTATTACGTCTTATTATAGGTTTGAAGCCTGTAAAGAGTAAAAATTGTTGTGTTTTTTGTGTCCTCAAAATAATTTAAAAAAAGAAATAAAAAAAAATTAATTAATTAAAAAAAGAGAGGGGGCATGCCATATACCTACTACAAAAACAGTAAGACTGTTTCTCTCAAGAATGCTTGCCAGATGCACTACATTACAGTGTAGCATTGTAGCATACCCAGTACAGTAGATTACCACTGTTAACAAATTAGATTGATGGCCCCAAAAGAATAAAAGAAAAACAAAAACATGGCAAAAAGCAGTTTTAATGAGTAATATTCCCCTGTATAAGGTGATCTGGCTCATCATGCACTTACCAATGACATGAAATTGTAGTGAAGACGTCAAGGCTGGTGTTCGTTGTCCATGGTAAGAACCTATAAAACCTGTAGGTAAAAACCTATAGGCATACTCTGTCTTTATATCACACTGTATTATCTGTCATCTACCTACTTACACAGACATTTGCCTTTACATATCTTTCAAGCCTTCCACGAGAAGAGGCTATGGACTTAAAATCAACATGGATCAATCATCTGACTGCCATTAACCATCTTTGCACAATGAGAGTGTGGTCATGTGTCATTGTATGGATTTGCATCAATTCGATATCAGATGCTGCACACCTGGGCACAGACACTAAGAGCACATGAAGAGTTCAGATGCAAAACCCCCGAACTCCATTTCTGAAGACCTGCACTTCTATGTTTTTAGAGAACCCTGTTGTTGGTTTGGTTTACATTCATGTACTTGATAATACATATAAATAGTTATATTACAAAAATAAAATAAAAAATATGCAATTTTGATAGCTTTGTATTAAATAAAAATGAATTAAGATTATTTTCTGAAAAGGCACTTAGGGGGTTTTGCATCTGAACTCTTCACATTGATTTATATGCTCAAATGCATACAGTGTACACAACGAACGCACATGCACAAATCCACATACACTATTGTGTGTGTGTGTGTGTGTGTGTGTGCCTGCCAGTGTGCGTGCATGCGTGCGTGTGAATGAAAAACACTTTGAGTTAACTCTGTAGTTGAGAAATCGTGCGTGCTTTACAACAAACATAGATTGATTTATTCTGAATGTGCTGTGAGTGCGTGTGTAAGGAACGAAATGTCTCCACTAAAATAGAGAATCAAGCACTGGGGTCATTTGTAGGACCCCAACTGTAGGCCTTAATCATCTAACAGTGTTTTTTCTGTGTGTATGAGAATGTGCGAGAGTGAGCATCTCTATCCCCAATGATAATTTTAAATTATGGTAAGAGCAGTTAAAACTCAAAACCACAGAACCGCAAATTAATGGCGTAACAAATAAATGTTGAGGCACTCGCCAATTCATGTTTTCATTTAAACAAAGTAACCACAGCGTTTTTTTAAAACAGGACCAACGCGTAACGCATTCAATAACAATGGGGAACACAGCAGTATTCAGGGGCACAGATAGCTTTTAAAAACTGGGGGGGGGACATTTTCACAACCAACCGTCCGTCAGAGGGGGGGGGGGATATCGCATACACTGAATATCTTTTTTTATTTATTGTGGCCTATTCATCTTCCGCTAAATAATTGTATTTGCTTTAGTAGCCTAGGTCTACTACATTAACAATTTTTAAATCTTTATTTAAAAAAAAAAACCAAAAATCACACAAATGTTTATACCGCTCCAGCTTCTACTCAGAATGTGCATGAGTCTCCCACCAAGACCGCCCCCGTGCGCGCTTCTAAACACAACTCTCCCATCCCATCAGCAACTGCTAGGCTACTTTCCCAACCAATTCAACCTTTAAACAGGACAACTGTGTCAACAAATTTAACGTTGTAGGTTACTAATGTAGGCCTACAGCAGGCTAGCAACAGTGTGATTTATCGCTGTAGAAATTTTAAGACGACTAGTCTCGCTGTGGTTTTGCATGTATTATTAATGAAATAATGATGAGAGGACATCTTTAAAGATCTATATTTAATACAATGTTATTTTGTTTTAATCAATCATACAATGCTTTTCTACATACAATTGTACAGTTACAGCTTGCAATTGGTTAATTTCTTCTGTGTATGGAGAGAATACAGTATGAAGAGAATACATCCGACCTGGGGGTCGTTTCTCGACAGTGCCTTTGCTAACGACTTTAGCCATTTTGTTCGTTCTTAAGACCAACGTTGTAACCAAGGTCTTGAGTTGGTCTTAAGTTGTTCTTAAGTTGTTCTTAAGTTGATCTTGCGTCTAAAGACCAACTGAAGACCAACTTAAGACCAACTCAAGAGCAACTTACGACCAACTCAAGACCGACTTAAGACGGTTAGCAACGACAAGAATCGAGAAACGGAGTCCTGATTAACAGGTATGACAGTCAAACTCAGGCATTCTATTCGCCTCCTATCAAATTGCATCACAGTGGCCTTATGCATACAGTAGCCTATATAACATTGTGAATCTAGAATGGAAGACATCAAATGACTTGTAGCTACAAAGTTCTGCTTCACGAAGTAAAATCCCTACATCCTACTTGATCAAACGATTTAGGGTACAACCAGCACAACTTTCAGCATAATAGAGGATTATTTAAAGGGACACTGTGTGAGATTTTTAGTTGTTTATTTCCAGAATTCATGCTACCCATTCACTAATGTTACCTTTTTCATGAATACTTACCACCACCATCAAATTCTAAGTATTCATTATGACTGGGAAAATTGCACTTTTCATACATGAAAAGGGAGATCTTCTCCATGGTCCGCGATTTTGAATTTCCAGAAACAGCCATTTTTAGCTGCAAAAATGACTGTACTTGGGCCATACTAGAAAATATTAGTTTATTACTTAGTAAACTATCATGAAAAGGTCAAATTTGGCAATAGGTGACACAGTTTAAATGAGCAGCATAGTTGCAGTACCTTTTTTGACAATTTCCTGCACAGTGTCCCTTTAACAAATCATTTGTTATGAGTGCAAGAATATTTATATTGTAAGCCTTTTATGTGATGGTGCTGAACCCCAACAAAGACTTTTGGGTCCCAACCATATTTGTTACCTTGTGATTGTCAGGGTTCAACACAATATCCATCTGGTTGCTGAGATCTGACAAGGTTTTTGAAAGATTGTTCCTCAGAAAACCTAGAAACCCAAAGGTTCTTTGAGGAACCGTTGCCACTGTAGAAGAACTCCTGGAGGTTCTGATGCCCCATAATGCACGCTGTTCCACCAGTAGAAGACTGTAATAGTTGTCGGAAAGTACTACACCACTTTGACATTAGGTCTTCATTAATGCATTATGACTTGGCTCTTGCATTTGCTGGTAACAGCAAATTTATAACAGGGGCCATGTCTTAATGCAGGGATGTCAAACTCAGGCCGAGGGGGCAAATCTGGCCCGCGGAGTCATTTTTAATGGGCCCATAAGATCATTTCAAATGTGTATTACAGTTGGCCCACAAACCCCATCAATGTATAGCGTAACAAGACTTGAACATGACATTTGCTGTGTCACAGGAATATGAGTGGGGAGCCCAATGCACCACGAAAATTAATATATTTTTTTTCGTGAATACTTCACGAAATGAGTGAGATACGGTTGGAGCGGGACCAGGACAATTTCACAGCTCACACCCATATGCAACACAATATGTGCAGGCACATTTGAATGACCATATACGATGGGAATTAATGTATGTTAAATTTAACTATGAGTCTTAGACTTAGACTTAGACTTCGACTTCTTTATTGTCCATTAAACTTATGAAATGGAAAATTAGCTTTGGTGGTAGCACAAAGACACACAAGACAAACACACAACACAGTCAACACAATAAAGAATAAATATATATATATATATATATATATATATACGGTATATATATATATATATATATATATATATATATATATATATATACGGTATATATAGATGACAAGATAAAACCTGTGGAATAAAATTAAATCGCATTAATGTATCCATGTCACTCGCCGGCGACCCTATTCACTTGCTGAAAATGCTGAACTACATCATAACAACATTGCTATGACATTACAGAGAGCCATAGTGCTGCACTAAGGGGTTAAATATTACCATATTACTCCTAAGAGAAGCACACACTTTCTACGCTGAGTTACGATGCACTGTATCACTGTATAATAACAGAATACTACTGCTAAAAGACTATTGAGAAGCACATAGAGCTTATCTACTCTGTTACAATAATCAGTTCTTTGTTTAGAATAGCCACAGCTGCTGGGACAAATGACTGCTTGTAGCCATTCTTCCTTGCCATTCGGACTTTAAGTCTATGGAACGCAAAGTGAAGAGGGTGAGTAGGGTCCAGATAGACTTGATGAGCCTTTTTTGTTAGGGCCTGCGTGTGCAAATGGGCGTCCACGCACAATTTCAGTCAATGTTTTCAAATAAAATTTGAGTTTGATGTTGTTCCTCAGTCAATTTGAGTTTGACACCCCTGTCTTAATGGGTTAAGGAGCTTTGGAGTTTTTCTCAGAGCATTTTGGATATTCGGAGAACTTTAAGGGTTCTCCAGAGAACTTCTAGCTTCCCGAACAATCCAATAGAAAGTTTCAGTAGAAGGTGAAGAAACTCCACATTTTTACAGCGTAGAGACTCATTCACTTTGGTGTTCCATTGCGGTTCCTCTTGATCCAAGTCCAGAGCGTCCCTTTGCTGTGGAGGGTGAGAACCGAATAAAGCATGCCGGCCACCAAGAGCAAATTGAAGCTGATTGTGGCCATGACGCATGTTCTAGTGATGGGGACCCCTTCAATTGTCAACCTGGAGAGAATAGCGGCCGGCAGGTAGAAGCTCCAAACGATGGCAGAGATGCGCCGGACTGTCCAGTAAGCTTTCAGCTTGACGGGGTGCATCTCATCCCTGCCAGGAGAGGACCTTCTCAGCGTGCGGATAATGTGGATGTTACATGTAATTATGGTACCAGTATCAAATACCAGGAGATACAAAGGGGTGATCAAATCGGTCAAAGCTGTCAAAGAAGAGTACAGTAAAACTACTGCCCAGACAAGTGCGCAGCCGACCTCCCTGAACCTGTAGGTTTTCAGCCGTGAGTAGTAGGTTGGCCACACCACGGCCACGTAGCGCTCCACGCAAATGATGCACATGAAGCCAGGACTCCCGGTGATCCCGAAAACCAGCACTGTGCTTATTGCTTTCCTCAAGAGCTTTGGCAGGAGAAACGACAGAACTGTGATGACAATCTGACACAGGCCTTGAACCATGCTCGAGACACAGATGTTGAGGTTGAGGATGTCTGGAGGTGAGGAGGATAGCGCAATCCAGAAGTGCCACACCACTGGTAGTCCTAGAGTGCATATAATTATGCAATGTATGACCATGAAGATGGAGCTAGCTTGTGAATATCCACACGTGTTATTTGTTGAATTGGTTGAGTTCAGAAAATCATCCATTTTGTAGTTAGGTGAGAGCATGAATCAAAAGTCAAAAGTGAATTAAAAAAAAGTCCAGGGTTCTTTATTTGCCAATTGTGTGCAAACGGGTTGTCCAGGCACATTGGATCTCTTGTGCAGGCCCTCTGAGTCAACAGGTCGAAAAAAGACAAAGAAAAAATAGTGACTTTAAAAGTGATCCAAGCAGAGAAGAGAAATTCAGGGGAAAAAAATACTGAGGTGGGTCAGAGCGTTCTCAACTCGTCCAATCATCAGATGGGGCCCCACAAAGGTCATGCAAAGCCCACCAGATAATTCTTGATGGATTACTTGGATTCTCTTTGATTGATCACTTTTTTGAAGGCGTTACATAAGGGACACGAGATGAAGAATGGAGTATGATTGCTAAACAGTCACCTGATAATCCATCTTTTGACACCACAAACAAATGCAAATATCAGCAGAGTGATCAGTGCAAGCACACCAAGCCCTGATTTGACTCTCATCAATCACAGGCTGTCATACAGTGTTTTGCATGTGCCATGTGGCCAGAGACGATTCTAGTGTCATTGGGGGCCCCAAGCAAAACCCAAAAGAATGGGCCATGTAGTGGCTTGGGGGCCCCAAGCGGCTGCCTGCCTAGCCTGGTGACAAGATGCGCCTCTGCATGTGGCTGACATCATCGAAAACACACCATCATTTGAACCATAGCTCAATAATATGTAACTGCACGGCACGTTACACTTTATTTCATATTTTCCGATTTAGAGTACATGTAGCCTACAAAACAAAAAAACGGAAAAACTCCAAACCCTTTTATTTAGCTTTGGCCCCAAATATTGTCCAATGATGCGCCTTATTGGATAGGTCTACTTACCTGTACATGTATACCATTGGATAGGTCTTCTTATTATACCATTGGACAGGTCTTCTTATTATACCATTGGATAGGTCTTCTTATTAAACCATCGGATATAGGTCTAATTATACCCTTGTATAGGTCTACTCCAATCTGGGAATAGGTGTCTCACCTATCTGTGACCTAGCAGGCCCAAACAGCTCAAGTTCTACCGTAGCTTTTAAAGGTGCACTGTGTAAGATGGTGGACAGAGTAGGTATTGCAACTGAAAGCGTGAAAGCCCATTGGGAAACTCCAACTCCCATTGTCATTGTGACACAGCACTCCACAGCACACAAGTGAACACTGCACACTGCACACAACGAAATTGCATTTATGCCTCACCCGTGCAAGGGGGCAGCCCTCAGCGGCGCCCCATGGGGAGCAGTGCAGGGGGACGGTACCATGCTCAGGGTACCTCAGTCATGGAGGAGGATGGGGGAGAGCACTGGTTGATTACTCCCCCCACCAACCTGGCGGGTCGGGAGTCGAACCGGCAACCTCTGGGATGCAAGTCTGACGCCCTAACCGCTCACCCATGACTGCCCTACTGTGCACTGTTCAGTGAATTTGTGCTGTCTACTGCCACGTTTGATCTTTTCATGAATACTTACCAATTAAATAATATTTACCAGTATGACCAAAGTACAATTTTTTTTTTAAATGTAGGGCCTTTATTTTTTGCCTTTATTTGATAGGACAGTTGGAGATGATGACAGAAAGCGAGCGGGAGAGAGAGATTGGGGAGGATTGGCAAATGACCCAGGGCCAGAATATAACCCAGGAATATAACCCAGGTCAGTGACGCAGCAACCCAGTGCCATGCCGTTAGGCAACAGCAGGGCCACAGTATAGCCTGGTTCCTACCAGACCTCCGTGTGTGTGCTCTAAAGCCCCCTGGTGGCACTCCAAACACACACATCGGTCTGGGAGCATGTGGCAGGATTCAATTTCTGGACTCAAAAAATAATGCCGAGCATTTATCACTTCAATATCACAGGCAGCTCACATTGAGGAGTCACAGGACATATTAAAGACTATATTGACGCTTAGAGATCAACAGAAAATGGTTTTGAAAGAATTTGTTGATATTGAAGCAATAAATGCTGAGATTATTTTTTTGACTGTAGAAATGGAATCCTGCTACATGCTCCCAGACCTAGTAGTGGAGCTCACAAAGCTGTGTGGAACTACAGGTCGGGCAAGAGCCAGGCAAGCCACAGTAAGCATTTAAGATGAAAATATATATCTCTGGAAATGCAAAATGGCGGACCATGGAGAAGATCCCCCTTTTCATGTGTGAAACGTGCAATGTCCCCGGTCATAATGAATACTTAGGATTAGATGGTGGTGGTCAGTATTCATCAAAAAAAGGTAACATTAGTGAATGGGCAGCATGAATTTTAGAAAGCTACTGAAAATATTACACGTTGCACTTTTTTTTTTTTTTTTTTTAACTGCTTATCATCAGCACTTATTGTTCTGTACATTTACTTCCACTTTGCATCAGCTGGTAATGTTGGCTATGATTATGTCCTCAACTGGGTTAAAAAGCATCTGCCAAATGCAATCTAATAATGTTATGTAATCTTAGCCCTACAGTACAGTGCAAGCACACCTTGTTACATTTTACATTTTGTACAATTTATGTGACAGGGACTTTAAAGTGAAGCAAATATTCAGGCACTCAGCTCTCTCTGGTCTTTAGTCTTTATTAAAAACAGTGTTGAACAATTTGAACAATTCTTAATTCAAAAAATTATCATGATATTCAGTTATTCTGTGTATTGAGAACATATCAAAATATTAAAAGAATATATATAGGGCCAACTGTATGGTGGTACTTTTCTTTGCTAGATTCAGGATTTCCAAGCTCACATGCAGAGTAAATGCATGCCTTGTCTGTTTAATGCATGCATGTCAGAACTAACTCTGTGATAGCGGCTTATCCTTGGCAAAGATACCGTATTGCTGTTGTCCCCAGACTCCCCACCACATCTTCAGCCTTTAATGGCTTGTTAATTCTCTATCACACATCCCTGTTTTGACATCGCATTTTCACCTGACATGGTGATAATCCTCCATCACACTGATGGGCAATTATGTTACATTTGTTTATGAATAAATATTCATTTTACAACAATTTGCGCAAAATTTTGTGACAAAACGCAAATCGGAAGATGGGGGGGGTATGATCATATCTGTTCAAATACAGCATTGTATAGATTCAGAGGGGGGAAACCCCTGGTTCAGAGAGTAAAAGTAGGCTAAATCCAATAGCTCTGAAACCAACATAACACCTTCTTTGCAATTATTTAAAGTGTGTATAAGTGTGTAAGTATGCGTGAAGAGGCATTTTAAATGGCTTGAAAGGTTAAAAGTAGAATTTCCATTCATTCTTTCATAGTCTATTAATTAATTAATTCATTCACCGTATGCGCATGTCTTTGTCAACTTCTATATTAGCAACATTTTACTGTGGGACTGACTGACTTCTGTGAGGTTTCAGGGTGTCTGATTTTTTACATTGCCTGGGCAGAATACACCGCCAATCGGATTTATGAAAGAAAGAAAAACACTTAAGATAGATAGAAAGATAAATGTTTCATGGGTTATTTCACTATGACACCTATCACTTGTGCCGTGCGTCATAGCGTTCCAAATGGCCTGCTGGCTTGGAACGTGTTTGAGCGCAAAATAATGCAGCCCGCCACGGGCCCATAATTTACTTCCACTGCATAGGATAGGCTAACATACACTTTTCTTAACATACACTTAATATAACTATGACCCGTATCAATTGTGCCGTGCATCACAACTTTCCAAATGGGGCGCTGGCTTTGGAGCGCTTTTGGAGAGCTTTAGACCGCTTGCGCGTTTGAGTGCAAAATAATGCAGTCCGCCTCTGGAAGGCCTATAATTTGCCGTCATTTCATATATTAACAAACAAGCACTTTGCTACTTCGTATTTAAGGGCAAAATTATCATAGTCATCTTCATAGGGTGCCTATTATCAATTTGGCGTGGCACTTTGACACCTGGAGCTGTAAGATCCATTAGGCTAATCCCTCTATCACACATCCCTGTGTTTGACATCACGTTTTCACCTGACATGGCGATAATCATCCAACACGCTGATGGACAAATATGTTACATTTGTTTCTGAATAAATATTTATTTTACAAGAATTTACGCTAAATTTTGTAACAAAAGGCAGCAGCATTGTATAGGTTCAGAGGGAGGAAACCCCTGGTTCAGAGAGTAAAAGTAAATCCAATAACTCTGAAACTGACATAACACCTTCTTTGCAATGATTTAAAGTGTGTACGCATTGGACACCTTGTTGAGGAGGTTGGCCAGATGTGAAGAGGTACTTTAAATGGCTTGAAAGTTAAAAGTAGAATTTCCATTCATTCTTTCATAGGCTATTAATTCATTCATTCACCGTATGCGCATGTCTTTGTCAACTTCTATATTAACAACATTTTATTGTGGGACTGACTGACTTCTGTGAGGTTTCAGGGTGTCTGATTTCTTACATTGCCTGGGCAGAATACACCGCCAATCAGATTTATGAAAGAAAGAAAAAAACTTAAGATAGATAGAAGGATATACACGTTATCAGATGAATGTTGTAATTAACAGGCTAAATATAAGATAAAAGTGCGATTTTAAAATTGTTATTTGTTTTAAATAAGTAAATATTTTTATTATTATTTACATTTATAGTCCAGTCTGAAAATACAAAAGGTTCAGTCACAGTGGCGGGGTTGAGCGCGCCATTAGCAGTGTCTGAGTCTTATTAGCAGTGTTGTGTGTATACTACCACTGTAGATTCATGGTGCACTACTAGCACATATTGAACGTGATCCATCGATGGTATTGTCCTCAACGTTGAGTAATGCGTTGCCCTGCCTGCTGTCTGAACTTGGTTGCTGTCTATATCGACGGTCCTGTATGACGTTTCACCTGACATGGTTCAGAGATTAAAAGTAAATCAAATAACTCTGAAACTGACAAAACACCTTCTTTGCAATGATTTAAAGCATACAAACATTATTACAAAGAAGATGTTTCCTCTTTGAAAATCTATGTCACCATTAGACAGCCCATAAGTTTGACATTATGACTGGTGGTACTCAACATTATCATGACATCTTGTTACAAAGGCATTCTTGAGAGATTGTTGCTGCATGGAGTCAAGGACAAGAGTTAGGGTGAAAAAATCCCATCTCATTCAATTGCTGCTGTCAAAGGCTCATTTGTGTGAAGTGATGTGAAGTTCCGATGATGCATTATGTACAGGTATGTGCAGGGGTGTCATACAGGGAGGAAAAGTGTGACTGGGTTACCCATATATACAGTGAGTCCAATATGTATTTGATCCCTTGCTGATTTTGTTGGTTTGCCTACTAACAAAGACATGATCAGTCAATAAATGTTATGATAATATCTATTCTAATATGGAGAGACAGAATATCAAAAAGAAAATACAGAAGTTAACTGAAGAGAATATATATTAATTTATTTCCATTTCATCGAGCAAAATAAGTATTTGATCCCCTGCCAACTGATTACAGTTCCGGGCCCACAGACCAGATGGGCACTTCCGATCAACTTGTCATCTGAATTAAAGACACCTGTACATACTAACATGCATAAAAGACACATTGAATCAGCAGAATCAGTCCATAGTATGAGTGAATCAGTCACACTCCAACCTCACCAGCATGGGAAAGACCAAAGAGTGGTCAAATGATAACAGGGACACGATTTTAGACCTGAACAAAGATTAAATGGGCTGCAAAGCCAGAAGAAAGAGACTGAGTATTAATGACCCAGCTCTTGATGCATTTCTTCCAAAATGTGAGGAATACAAAATGACTATCCATCAGCCTGTCTGGGGTTCTATACAAGATTTGACCTTTTGTAGGGATTTGATAATCATGAGAACAGAAAGAAATCACTCTAGAGCTGTACGGGATGAACTAGGCAATGATGTCAAAGCTACTGGGACCAAAATCGCTGAGAAAACTACTGGTAGCACTTAATGCCACAGATGTTTAAAATCCTGTAGTGCACACGTGGTACCTTTACTTCAGCAGGAACCTGTGCAGTCCCACTTGAGGTTTGCCAACGGACATCAGACTGGTTTAGGATATGATAAGGAGGTGCTGTAGTCAGATGAAACCAAAATCAAGCTGTTTGGCATTATCACAATTCAATGTGTTTTGAGAAAGAGTTCTGCTGTCTGTGATCCCAAGGACACCCTCCTCACCATCATGCATGAAAGTGGTATCATTATGGTTTGAGGGTGTTTGTCTGGCCAAGGCACAGGACAACTTCACATCGTCAACAAATGGATGGAGGGAGACATGTAATGTGCAATCCTGAGTGCAAACTTCCTTCCCTCCACCACTACACTGAAGGGTGGGCCATTTTTTGATCTACCAACATGACAATAATACGCAACATACAGTCAAAGCAACGAAGGAGTGGCTCAATAAGAAGCATATTAAAGTCGTGAAGTGGCCTAGACAGTCTCCAAATATTAACCCTAGTAATTATATGGAGAGAACTGAACCTCCCATTTACCAAGCTACAGCCACAAACTATTCATGTTTTAGAGATAATGTGCAAAGAAAAATGGGCAAAAATATTTTCTACTATATGCACAAACATCGTCATCACCTAAAAGAAGCATCTGACCTCAGTGCTAGACAACTAGGACTTTGCCACAAAGCACTTTATCTTCTTTAGCTAGAGGGGTCAAATACTTATTTGCCTAAATTAAATACAAATAAATTAAAATATATTATTTTAAGTTATTCTCTGGAATTTCTTTTTGATATTCTGTCTCTCCATGTTTGAATACATATTATCATAAATTTATAGACTGATCATGTCTTTATTAGTGGGCAAACCGGCAAAATCAGCAAGGGATCAAATACATATTGGACTCACTGTATACGGGGCCCACACAGTGTCGGATTTATGTAGATATATCGCTTTGGGGGTCCATTGGAAGTGATTGCTTATAGGGCGGAGTACTGTATATGTACAGGACACGTAAATAAAGCCAAATGTCCCACTTTGGGCTTCTTAAAATCCTCACTCAGGCCTGAGCTGGGACCAAAAAAAGCACCCATTTTGTAAATCCTGCTTGACTCAGTCTGCGCCGGTCTATGCTACCGATGGACCAATGGACCGCCTACTCTAAACTGTACACAATAAACCAGCCTTTCAGTGTTAAGTGAACGCCCAATTAGGAAACTCCAACTTCCATTGTCACTGTGACACAGCACTCCACAGCACACAAGTGAACACTGCACACAACAAAATTGCATTTATGCCTCACCCGCACAATGGGGCAGCCCTCAATGGTGCCCCTAGGGAGCAGTGCGGCAGGACGGTACCATGCTCAGGGTACCTCAGTCATGGAGGAGAGCAGTGGTTGATCATTCCCCCCACCAACCTGGTCGGGAGTCGAACCGGAAACCTTTGGGCTACAAGTCTGATGCCCTAACCGCTTACCCAAGACTCCCCAGGAGTCTACTGTCCGGCCATGTCTTAGACTGGTTCAAAACATACATCATAGGAAGGCAATTCTTTGTTACCATTGGAGAACACGTCTCCAACAAGCTTGATGTGCCTTTAGGAGTTGCTGAGGGTAGTTGCCTGGGCCCTCTCCTCTTCTCTCTATATATGCTGCCTCTGGGCTCCATCATCAGATGATACACAACTATACATCTCTGCTGAGCATACAAAGTATGCGGCTTGGCCTCCCAACAAGCTGACGATAAACTTGTTCATGCTTTTGTCACCAGTAGGCTAGATTACTGTTATGCTCTCTTCTCTGGTCTGCCAAAGAAAAAAAAATAGACAAACTGCAACTCATCCAGAATTCTGCGGCAAGAATCTTAAGAAGGACCAGAAGGAGAGCGCATATCACTCCTGTTTTGGCAGGTCTTCACTGGCTGCCTGTCTCCTACAGAATTGACTTTAAGATTCTGCTAACAGTTTTTAAAGCATTAAATGGACTTGCTCCCAGTTACATCTCTGCCCGAGCTCTCAGATCTACTGATGCCAAGCTACCAAGGACCCCCCCCCCCACCGAAAGATTGGCGACGCTGCGTATGTGTGTTATACGCCCAAGAGATGGAATGCTCTCCCCATCGACATCCGATCTGCCACTTACATCGACTCCTTCAAGAAGCAGCTGAAGACCCACCTTTTCACCTTTGCCTACTCTTAGCTGCCCAAGCATCACAGCGTCTTTAATCTATTCATAACTAGCCCTGGCAGGGGGATCCCCTAGGTGGCCGCTGGTCTCTGCCTGAGTCTTTTTCTTGACTATATGGGTTTTTTTCTCAGACAACATTGAGCTCCCCCCCCCCCTAAAAATCATGAGTTGGCACCAGGGCAGGGCCACATCTGAGTGTCCCATTCACTGTGACTAGTTATCACTTATCCTGGACTTCTAACCCTTCTGGACCTTATTACTCTTTAATCTCTACTTATCTCTTCTTTCAACTCCTTATTTCATTTTCTTTGCATCTACTTATTTATCGATCTACTTATTTATTCTATTATGTCTAGTTTTCCCTCGTCTTTTTGCTATTCTTTCTTATTTCGGCCTATCTTTTCTATCTCACTCCATTACTTTTTATTTTTAACATTGTTGTTTATCCATTTGTTAAGCATTTTGAGCTACTTGTATGATATTGTGCTAAGACAACCCCCCCCCCCCCACAAACACACACGAATGAACAAAGAAATAAACAAAAAATGAACAGTATTGGCCCACTGCCAGCCCACCGGTATGCCAGATAACCAAGCCCTTGACTCCCTTAGGCCTGCTGTGGTTTTCCATCAGCGTTCCTCTTTGCCCAAGTCCAGAGCTTCCCCTTGCTGTGGAGGGTGACGAGCGAGTAAAAGACACTGGCTGCCAACAGTAAGTTGACGGCCACCTTCGCCATGGTACATCGATCAAGGAGGGGCCCCATTTCCACTTCGATTAGACCGGCGAGAATGGCTGCTGGCACGTAGAAACACACAATGATTGCGGAGATGAGACGGACCGTCCTGAAAGCTTTCAGCTTGATGGGGTGCATCTCATCCCTGCCAGGAGAGGACCTTCTCAGTGTGCGGAGTAGGTGGATGTTGCACGTGATTATGGTAACACTATCGAATAACAAAAGATTCGCAGGTTGGAGCCTGATTCTTTTGGAAAAATCTATGCTCACGGTAAAAGTCATCGAGCCGAAGATCAGTAAAACTACTGCCCAGACAAGTGCGCAGCCAACCTCCCTCAACCTGTAAGTCTTCAGCCGTGAGTAGTAGGTTGGCCACACCACGGCCACGTAGCGCTCCACGCAAATGATGCACATGAAGCCAGGACTCCCGGCGATCCCGAAAATCAGAATGATGTACATGACTCTTGTAATGGACTGTGGGAGGTAAAACATGATAAATGGCAGGACAATCTGGCAGAGGCATTGGACCATGCTCAAGAGACAGATGTTGAGGTTGAGGAGGTCTGTGGGCGAGGAGGACAGCGCTACCCAGAAGTGCCGCATCACCGGTAGTCCAAGAATACACATAATTATGTCCGAAATGGCTATGATGATGTAATGGTCTTGTGAATATCCACACGTGTCGTTTGTTGAATTGGTTGAGTTCAGGTTATAATTCATTTTGCAGTGAAGTTGAAATCCGCAAAAAGAATATAAAAAGGAGCCCCTTGTCAAAATTGCATTAATTGTCCAAGACGATGAAAGTTAGATTATCTAAAAAAAAGGAACATAAAATACACCAGATTATGGATATCTATGACTTGATTCAATTATTCAGTCTTGTAACAAGGTATCAAAAGGAGGTCAAATGGAACTCGATTGCAACTGAAGTCACCTGCGAATCCTGCTTTTAATCCTGCCTGCTCCCAATGCAAATCCCAGCACAATAAAAACCTGATTTGACTCACACTATACATCACTTCTCAGGGGCGTAGCAGCAAATTGTCCGCGTGGACAGCTACTCTTCTGCAAGAGCGACACGATCACGAGAAGTCCATTCTCCAGCAAGAACGAAGATGCCGGTGTTTTGCCCTAGCTTTCCTCCAATTCACCCCGCTCCATTGCTCTCCTACCATCATCCACCGGGGGTGTCCACGCAGAGTTCACACATATCTGGAGGTGCAGATACTGCCCGAGCTCTCAGTGGCGTCCCATACTCCCGAGCTCGAGAATGTTTGCTGCATAGAAATTTCTCGGCCGTGGCAGTACTTCAGCACCACGGCCAGCGATCTTGCCCAATACGCCACGTAATCTCTCAGCTTCTTGAGTGCAGTGGTCCCTGCGGACCCCATGAAGCACTTTGATCACCAGTCCACCGCGTGGACAGCACAATCACAAGAAGTCCGTTCTCCAGTGAGAACGAAGATGTATGCATACATGCTTAATCCAAATTTCAGAGAGTGAACTATTGAAATGTATATTAGTTAAATCTTCCGCAAGATGCAAGACGGAAAATTTTGCACAAAAAAATGACAAAAAAAGTTGACAGGAGTGGTGTGGATCAGACATAATGCACCTGACCTTCGTGTAAAGGCTGTGGATGACGGATAGTTACATTTTTGTGACACATTGAGCAGACTGGACTAAATACATTTCATCATACACTAAATACACTGCATAGTCACTTTGCGCAGAAGGGCCCGCCAGGAAGCCCATTCACTCATACGTAGCTGAAAAGGCTCAACTACATCATAACAACATTGCTATCACATTGCAGAGAGCCTTCATTAAAGGGACACTGTGCAGGAAATGGTCAAAAAAGGTACTGCAACTATGCTGCTCATTAAAACTGGGTTGCCTATTGCCAAATTTGATCTTTTCATGAAAGTTTACAAAGAAATAAACTAATATTTTCTAGTATGGCCCAAGAACAGTCAGTTTTACAGCTAAAAATGGCTATTTCTGGAAATTCAAAATGGCGGACCATGGAGAATATCCCCCTTTTCATGTATGAAAAGTGCAATTTTTCCAGTCATAATCAACACTTCGAATTTGATGGTGGTGTTAATAATGAAAATTCATGAAAAAGGTAACATTAGTGAATGGGTAGCATGGATTCTGGAAATAAACAACTAAAAATCCTGCACAGTGTCTCTTTAATTAACAGATTAAGACTGTGTGTGTGTGTGTGTGTGTGTGTGTGTGTGTGTGTGTGTGTGTGTGTGTGTGTGTGTGTGTGTGTGTGTGTGTGTGTGTGTGTGTGTGTGTTTGAATCAGAAGCCAAATGTTTTGATTTGATAGTTATAAGTGCTGCATAATCCCACCAAATCAAGCAGTCCAAGACACCCTCCTCAGTTTTAAGTACTACATTTTATAATGAGTCAACAAACCCTTCATCAACTTATCAGTCAAGTATATAAAAATGACATTAGGGAGGACTGGTGCTCAGTATGCAAAGGAGCCCTACCATAAATCTAAGGATCCGGGTTCAAGTCCGGCCAGAGTTTATTTACCGACCCCCCTCCCACAATCATTTTGTTTCTCCCAATACTTTCCACTTTCTCACACTCTCCTATGAAAGTCCTGAAAGCTCTAAAACGTATATAGGCCTAGCTGTCATTAAAAATGCAGTAAGACAAAACAATTGCATCAGACTAAATATTTTTTATTTGAATTTCCATCATGTCAAATGATAAAAAACGGTTACTATTTCACAAGGTGTGAGATCAATAGAAAGGACTGATTCCTTTGAGTCCAAGGTAAAGTGCAGACGGTCTCTTGTCGAAGACATCAACCTGTGACATCCCTGACTCAATGAGCGGGCATCTGTTTTGCCATGTCAGCTGTACTGTTTGGTTGTTGAAAGAGGGAAGCGTGAACCCTTCAAAGGCCTATATGTGAAGAATGTCACTGAAGCATCTTCAGATGTGGATAGGTAACACTTTACAATAACATTATAAACACTTTATAAATAATTAACTAATTATCAACAGAATGTTTACAAATGGTTATAAAAGATCAAGAAATACTATGCTAACACAGCAGACACAGCGCAGTCGCAGCGGTCCTGGAAGTTTCTCCTCCAAAGACCAGAAGGCATGAAACCACATATAACTCACACAGTAGAAGTTGATTCCCACTCCACTGTGCAGACATAGTTTGGTTATTACTCATTTACAAACATTTGTTAATGCTTTGTTAAATGTTAATTGTTATTAAATGTTAACAAGGTGTTTATAAAGCTGTGAATAGGACGTTATTGTAAAGTGTCACCGGATATTATTTCACTGTCTTATTGGGTAAGTGCCAAATGTGACAGAGGTCATCTTGCACCTGTTCGTCCCCCTCGAGGATTGAACCTGCGACCTCGTCTACAACGGTCCTGGCAATGGGTGACACAGTACGATACCGCTGGACCAAGAGATCAGTCTCTCAGTCCAACGGCATCGACACTGTATGAGGCTTTGGGAAGGAGGTTTACTAACGTTCCTCGCCAACTCTGCTAGTTAGCCTCCGTAACACTCTCCACCTTAAACCCCATCCGGGTCACGGCACCACTGTGACGGAGGTCATCTTGCACCTGTTCGTCCCCCTCTGCGATTGAACCTGTGACTTTGTCAACTACAACGGTCCGGCAATGGGAGACACCGTACGATACCGCTGGACCAAGAGACCAGTCTCCCAGTCCAACGGCATCGACACTGTATGAGGCTTTGGGAGGGAGGTTTACTAACGTTCCACGCCAACTCTGCTAGTTAGCCTCCGTTATACCAAGACTAACATTTTGGCGTTCTCACGTCTTCTTCTGTCAGTGATTGACACTGATTCATTGATTCATTGAATGATTCATTGAGAATGTTGAAATGTTAGTCTTGGCACTTGCCCAATAAAACAGTGAAATATCCACATCTGAAGATGCTGCACTGATTTTCTCCTTTGTCTCAGGCCTGGAATTTTGTCATTTTAGGGGTAAGGCCATTTGAGAGGGCATTGGAGAGGGCATCAAGGCCACTGTGGCCTTATGTCAGATATTTTTTCAAGGGCACAAGGCCAAAGTGGGAGGGCACAAGGGCCATGGCCCTCATGGCCCTCGCGAAATTCCTGCCCTGGGGTGAGTTTCTCAAAAGAGAAGTTGTTAGCCTGTTAGCAACTTCGGTAGTTGCCAATGGGAAAATGCATTGAAAACAACAAATTAGCTAATGTAGTAAGCAACTTTGGTTTTGAGAAATTCACCCCAGAATGTGAAGTGCAGGAGCGCAGAGGATATAGGCCTTTCTTTTCTATATGTAGGCCTATCTCGTGTCGACAATCCCTGGGTCTTTGGTTTTCCTCCTCACAGTCCGAGGAGTCAGTCTCAGGTTCATACAGAGAAAAAAATTCCTGCCACAAGTTTCGTCCGGCTACTCAGTGAGATCAACCATGCTAGAGAGAAAACTTGGCTGTTTTTTCACTTCCGTAACTGAGGGCACTTTAACTCCACTCCTCGACCTGCAGGGGCGGAGCACCGGTATTGTGATAGGGGGGCGGGAGATGTGTCAGAGGCCCCCCTTCGACACATGTCGTGCTGGAGTCTGTCATTTTAATGGGGTATAAATTACATATATTATAAGCATGATAGTTGATAAATACTAAGTTTGCTGTTCAGCATAGAAATGCACGTGCACGTTAATGGCGTTGGGCCCACGAAATATCACAGTAGGTGAGATGTTTGGCGATCGAAAGCCATTGGCTGGGCTCCTCCCCCAAGTGGTGAGGCCCGGGGTTCTTGGCCCCCATGCCCCCCTTCTGCTCCGCCCCTTTCGACCTGTGCTTGTGACCTCGTGCTTCGCTGATGGCTCTTCCTCTGTGGAGAAAACAGGGACGTTTCCCTACTGTCAGCAGCACAGTCAAAAGCACGTTTGGGGGACTTTTCCCCATTCACCCCCCATGACTGCAAATGAGAGAATGTCCTTTGAATTTCACTTTTTGAATTCAACTTGCGACATCATCACGAGGCCACACAGCACGAGGGAGGACAATGGAAAGAACCCTTGTGAAATAAAGGTGGACAACAAAAGCTTTGGACAGACGCTATCTGTGTGCAATACCAATTACGCCAGGGCTAAAGAATTATTGACCAAGCTTTAAATTGAGCATTATATCTTTTAATGGCCTACTTTGACCAAGAGGAAGACACGTGTTGTGGGCCGCCTCAGAGCACTGATATGATTTTATACATTCTATGATGCTGCGGCCACAGACATTGCTATACTCACAAAGGAGCAAAAAAAAAAAAAAGAGTTCTTTCTTAACGTCCTTTTATGTAAAGATGCATAGTATAGATACAAAACTGTAAAAACAAAGTCATAAAGATATAACAGTCATCATACACATTACAAATGAGCTTCATATACGGAATAACGAATAAGTCATATAGAAAAACAGAAGAAGTTGGCAGTGGCAGAGGAGATCGCACTGCTCTTGATATGCTTTATCCTGATCGTAATAAGGAAACGAGAAACAATAAACGACATATGGAAACTATATAGAAAACATGCATTTTCCTGTTAAGTCTGAGACGATTTGCTTCCAGTCTAAAGCCTTTGGCTTGGTGCACTACCAGTGCACGCCACTAGAGGTCCCTCTGTGAGCACCTCTGATTTATTTCTGCCTGTCTTGTGCTGTGCAGGTCACCCTGTAGTGCCCTGGCCTGGACCACCTCCCTCAAGTTAAGTATAGCACAAGAAATCATTCTGTTGTACTGCTGTTGCTGTTTGAAATTACATTTCCAATAAGAAATATGTGTGTGTGTGTGTGTGTGTGTGTGTGTGTGTGTGTGTGTGTGTGTGTGTGTGTGTGTGTGTGTGTGTGTGTGTGTGTGTGTGTGTGTGTCATGTTGTAGTTTACCTTGTGCAAATTCAGGTCATTTCAGTCCACTGTCATGATTGTCACTATAGTGAATTTCCAATAAAGTATACTTTGCCTTTCACTTAAGACTGTGAAATGCGGGCTCCAAGGTTATAAGGCACAATTCAAAGAAGAGGGAAAAAATCCAAGTCGCTACAGTTTCAGCAGTTCAGAAAGACACTTGTGATATACCTTTACACCTTTATACACATTTCTCTGACCTCTATGTATCTCCTGCACAAAGAGCACACCTGACATTTTCAGTCACTCACTAACATTTAGTAACATTCCACCAATTAGCCATGTCATTGCAATCACATCCTCTCCACATCACCAACATCCGCAGGTCCACCTGCTCTTGGCATGCTTAGCACACATGCAAATGGATCCCATAACACTTTGTCAATTAACAAACAAAACGAAACAAAACAAACAAACAAACAAAACTAAAGGATTACATGAAACAATAAATTACTATTGCAACAGAAACGGTTACTTTTTAAGTAAATGTAAAATTACAGAAAAAAGGAAAACAAAAATCCAGTTTTATTCTTTTTAGATATGTACGATTAAGTAAGTCGATGAGAAAAGTAAGAAAGTTCAACAGAAAGAATGGAATGGGTCATGAGATGACACTAAGTCAAACACTGTATTTGGCATCAGAGCAAAAGAACATAGGCTGAGGTGCTACAGGTTCTCTAGCAAAGGACTCTACTAAAGGGCCGTACACACACGTCGCTGCTAGTTACTCGCTCCTCGAATGAACTCAATAGAATGTCAATGTGTTCCACCGAGACTAGCAGGCGAGTAGGCGAGTACTGTACAAGCGATGCAATGTTGGCAGATCCCGAGTCGAAAATATTTAATCTTCGAGCGAGGCAAGTAAGCGAGTAAGCAATTGGAAGGCAGAGTTCGGTACTTCTCGACTGTTCATTGGCAGTTAAAGCCGCGGGAACTTTCAGCGAACGTTCCATGAAAGAGAGGCGCGTAGGCGAGTAGGCGAGTAAGCGAGAAGCTAGTAAATAGCAGCGATGTGTGTGTACGGCCCTTAAGTCTTTTTCTGCACTAATAGTGTGATGGCACATTTCATGATGCCATAAAGTCAAAAAAGGAGATATTCTCCATCATACATACAGTTTATAAATGCATTATTACCCACAATTACACACCTTGATCAGCTGAGTTTTTTTTTTTTTTAAAAAGCACTTAATTTTTTTTTACAGCAAAGCAGGACGAGTACATCTTTGGATATTTGAATAATAATATATTCAGTATTAAAAACATTTTGAATCGAAAAATAATTTAAATGTTATGAAAGGAAAAAAAGACAGAAGACAAAGACATAAAATTCAGTTCTTGGCCCGTGTTTCCTTAAAGGCAATAGGTTCCAGTATTGCTTCCTTTGAATTGCATAGGAGGTCTGAATTTGGTTTGAAACAAATACAAAAAGACTTGATTTTGGTTTTCGTGTTGTGTGGGTTTGTTTTCTTTCTTGGTGGAGGTCTGGAATATTATTTTTGAGTTCCATTCTTGTCCGTCGCATGGCGGCCCCTTTTGTCCCTCTGTGGCCTCTGTAGCACTACGCGTGGCTGTGGACTGTGATGCTCGACAGATCGTTCCGGATGATTTCATTAACTGCGGATAAAACACACAGATAAGTGGAAGTGGTGAGACCGGAGCACACAATAACATTGAATTGAACATGGCACTGCATGTCATTACATGCTTCGAAAAAACTTCTTCTGTTGCTAATCTCCCTTTTCTCACCATGACCCTTCCTCTCCTCTACCTTACTTTCCTTTCCTCTTCCCCCTTTCCTCCTCTCCTCCCCTCCCGTCCCCTCCCCTCCCCTAATCTCCTCCCCCTGGAGGCGAGGAGGGAGAAAAGGAGAAAGAGGAGGAATAGGGAGAGGGGAGCATGACCCAAGGGATGGAGGAGGAAGAGAAGAAGGAGGAGGAGGAGATGCTGTAGTAGTAGAGGGAGACCGTTTAGTGCCACACAAACACTCCTCCTCCTCCTCCTCGTCCAGTACTTTTCCTCCTCCTCCTCCGCGTACACCTCCTCCTCCCCCTCCTCCTCCTCCTCATCAGCAGCACCCTGATAACATCACATTACTATGCCTGTATTGCAAGTGCTTTTACTGATCGCTTGGAAGTCTACCCACCATCCACTTGGGCCAGAGGTGAAATGGGGCCAGAACACAACACAGAGTTCATTAACCTTCAGAGGAAAGGATTTTCCTTTTTTCATTTTGGTTCAAATTTGAGAGGGCATAAAATGGTAACACTTTATTTTAGGGATACATCTATTAGCACTAATACATACAATGTCCCTGTATTAGTAACTTGTAAGGCATGTACAAAGCAAAATCAAACATTTGTTAGGCA
>NC_085876.1:39871130-39886130 GCF_034702125.1 Engraulis encrasicolus
AGTAATATTTCAGCTACCTGTACAATAGATGAAACAGAAGTTCTAAATGCTGTACATGAATATTGGGCCCTAGTGCATCACTATTTTAATGAATCTGTGAAATGCTTGCTACAACAGTTCTCCAGCTCACATTAAAGCTACACCCTGACTCAGTGGCGGAGCAATTGCACACAGGGCCCCAGGGCAAAATACTGTTAGGGCCCCCCATATGGCCTAACAGGGTCATAATAGGGCCCTTACTACTAACACAGGAGTGCCCTGGGCCCAGGGGCAAATGCCCTGCTTGCCCCTCCTATAGCTCCGCCCCTGCCCTGACTACAATGTGTACGAATAACTGGAACTACTTTCACAAAGACCGAAAAAAAAAGCAGAAAGGAAAGGAAGGGAAAGGAGGGAGAGAAAGAAAAGAGGGAAAAGCTCTTACTCTTAGATCATGGCTCGCACACTGCATAAACTGAGAACGTAATCCCTGCATCTCCCCCCGGCTCACCGCAGGCTTTTTACTGCTTTGGCTGCAGCTCTCTGGATCCCCGTTCTGGTCATACAGCCTCCGGAGAAACTGCCTTCCAAAAAAACCCACCACCACCACCACCACCCCCACATCCAGAGGCGATTCTAGGGTCAGGTGGGGCCCCAAGCGAAAATGCAAAAGAATGAACATTTCAACCAAAATCACCACTACTGTAGTACAGTGTGGGCTGTTATTCACTATCTAGGGGCTTGGGGTCCCCAAGCAGCTGCCTGCCTGGCCTGGTGGCAAGATGCTCCTCTGCCCACATCCATCCCGCCTCCACCTCAGCCATCCAAGGCTGTATACTGTATACTGTATGGCAGTGATTCCCAACCAGGGGTGCGTGTATCACTAGGGGTACGTGAGCACACTACAGGGGGTACTTGGAAAAATGTAATTGTAACAAATGTATGGTACTTAGTTACATTGGGATAGAGAAAGCGATATAGAACTTGACTTGGGGGGTACTCATGGCACAACGAAAATGTTTAGGGGGTACACAAGACAAAAAAGGTTGGGAAACACTGCTGTATGGTAGCAAACCCCCTTTCCCAACCCTGCAACTCTACAACAGCCAACAGCCAACCCCAATCCAGAAGCACCCCCACCCCACCCCCACCCTAATTCCCCGACCCCAACCAATCTCTACATCCAAGCCCATACCACACAGCACAGCACAGCACAGCACACCACTCCAACCCCAAATCCAGCCCTTATACAATCCAACCAATCCAACCAAGCTTCTCCTCCAACCTCAGCCCTCCAACCTCCAACACCTCCTCCTCCTCCTCCTCCTCCTCCTTCGAATCAGCCCCTTGCTGTTAGTTCTTGGACCCAAAACCTCGGCTCGAGGCCTTCAGCCAAAGATTCGTAAGCATTTCCATAAGGATGGATGTTGAGCAGCAGACAGGCTCTCAGAGGGCTTGCTCGGAGCACGGTGGACATAGATCTTCACACGTATGGAAACGTTAGGGGCCCCTGGTCGCCAGCGCACCAGAAGGAAGGACTCGGTGGAGTTGGGATGTCAAGTTTGACGACTGTATTAAGGATTTTGGCGATTTCAGTACAAAACTCTGGTGTGTGATAGTGTCAGTAAAATAAAAAAAATGGGGTGAGAATGGCCAGACAAGCTTCTGGGTATTGTAGCTGGAGAGTTCTATTTCTTTTAAGTATTCTTGTAAAGCTTGTCCGCTCACTCTAGGTACTCCCAGTCAAGACTGTTTTCTTTTGTTGTACCCAAGTTGTGGAACGGCCTCCCAGGGGCAACAAGACTAAGCACATCTCTTGCAGCCTTCAAGAAGCAAGTAAAGACTCTCCT
Source organism: Engraulis encrasicolus (assembly GCF_034702125.1). Classification (NCBI taxonomy): domain Eukaryota; kingdom Metazoa; phylum Chordata; class Actinopteri; order Clupeiformes; family Engraulidae; genus Engraulis; species Engraulis encrasicolus. The sequence goes on from NC_085876.1 coordinate 39,872,960, forward strand.
CCTACTAGACTAATGTCTGAGCTGCCCTAGCCCCAGGCCAGACTCTTGACATGACAGAATGTTGACGTCTACTCACCGTGTACCCCTCAGGAACATCTGGTTTATTGATGATATTAGAAAAAGTAGAAGTCTGTAGCTCTGCTTTGAAAATGTATTCAGGTCATACAACGTTCCGACCCAACAGGATCGTCATCAGTTCAACTGTAGGAGCTACAGTGTGTGGACTTCTACTTTTTCTACTATCAGACGCGCCTTTGCTTTGTCCTGCACCTGGACTCAGAGAGGTGGGATGTGCATAGTCTTCTTTACTCTTTTATGAAGATTATTAATGATATCGACACTATGAATAATGTTTCCACAAAGGAACGAAGGAACCGAAAAAAAAAAACCCCTAAAAATGCTCCATCGAAGTTATAGGGTGAACATGAACGTTGAGGTCTACTCACCATCATCCAGGTACATCTGGTCGAGCTCCTGAGGCTCCTGCTTGATACTGATGGCCAGGGTGGTGTTGGAGGAGGTGGAGGAGGGGGAGGGAGAGGGGGAGGAGTTGGGCTGCTGCTGGGCGGAGGGAGGAGGCAGGAAGGTGGCTGGACTCCTCCTGGGGGAGGACCCTCCCTTGGACGGCTGTGACGTGGACACTGGGGACGTTGGGGAGAGGCTGCCAAAGGGACGCTCTCCTGGTGGTGGTCCACCGTTGCCCGCTGTAGTGGTGGTGGTGGCGGTGACGTTTGGTGGGGGTGTGGAGAGGTGCGGAGACGAGGAGGAGATGACCCGCGGGTGGTGGAAGAGGACCGACGGCTGCTGGTAGCAGGTGCCCGTCAGCTGGATGGCGGACACCTGGGCTGGGTAGTGCACCGTGGTGGTGGTGGTGTTGGTGGGCGACAGGTCGTGCAGTTTGGGGCTGCCGGCTGGAGAGCTGACGGACGGAGAGGAGGGGGTCAGCGGTGACAATGATGAAGGGGGCTTCCCTCCGAGTCTCTGGGGCCCACCGAAGGTCGAGTGGGGCGGGGCGGAGGAGGGGCCTGGGGTGCCGGTCCTGGGGTCAACGTTGGGCATGGGCGGGCCGGACAGCACCTGCGGGGGGTAGTAACTGGGCTTCGAATGCAAGCTGAAGCCAGGTGCATGCTGGGAGCACAGCGGAGGAAGCTCATAGTCATCATGCGGCTCGGTTTTTATAGTCGGAACTACAAAAGAAACAAAAAAAGAAAAGAAAAATGAAAAATATATACGTCTATGGTTTGCTTATAATAATGAATTATAATGGAATAATACGAGTATGCTGATAATAATGGATTATAGAACACTGGATACTAGGGCTGTAACGATACCCTAAACTCACGATTCGGTTTGTATCGCGATTTTTGACCTACGATGCAATACACCCCACCATTTCTGAAATGTATCTCATTTGAAGCTTGGAAGCACTATCACACCGAATCATATGGCCATTTTCTGGACTGAAGGATAACAAAACTTTGAAAGGGCATATCACGATACTGCCTCCTGACATCACGATACAATATCGTGACTCTGAGTATCGCGATTTCTTGGTTCGATCCCATATCGTTACAGCCCTACTGGATACACATTGTTACGTATCATAGTCATCATGCGGCTTGGTTTCTATAGTTGGAACTACAAAAGAAAGCAAAACAAAAGAAATAGAAAGAATATATGTCTATATAGTAGTGTGAATTACAGAAAAAAAAGACAATCTGTTACACAGTTGCTACGTTTACATGAGACATTTAATTCGGAACTAACTGACTTTATTTCTGAATAAAGCTTAATTCCACTTTGAAAGCGTCATGTAAACAACTCTTAATTAGGAATTAAAGGAAAGATCAAAGTAAACCCGACAGAACTATTTAATTACGAATTATTAATTCGGAATGAAAAACATCATGTAAACGTAGTGAATGTTGCAGATCTCAGTCACCAATCATGCAACCCTGTTTCAATGTCAGATCTACAAGAGGACATTGAAGAAATATTCCCACTATTATGTATAACTTCATACATAGTCAAAAACTCATTTGGTACACAATGTTATGGAAGTGGGCAGAGAGCAACATCCTGGCTTCAGAAAGAAAAGCTCCTGCCACATTATATAATGTTCCAGCCTATTCCCTCATCCAGCTACTGTTCTACATCCTTGGCAGAGGAACTGAGGAAGCAACGTGGAGATGTGTGACCAGAGAAGAGGCTCCCAAACTTTACCTACCGTTCTTTGCTAATGGCAATATTGTTAATCTTTTGTTTATTTCTGTGTACATTAGGTATTAATTTATGGAATATATATGTTGTTTTGCTATGCTTTTCCTGCCAACCTGCCGTCACCCCCCAGGGGTCCCCTCACTTTGAAAACCATGGTCTTGTTGCACAGGAGGACTGCAATCTTCAGGCATTTCCCTTTCACTATTTTACTTCTGTCCGAGACTGCAATCTGTGGTACGAGTGGAGAATGTGATGGGACGACGACAGACCTACAGTGGCTCAAGTTAAACCATAGACATAGTACACAACAAAAAGCTACTGTCCTGCCAAATGTCAATACAGTTCACTACAATACGTAGGAGCCACTTATTTGTTCTTTTTTTGCACAATGTATGCTCATGCCATGTGACCTTAGCCTGGTTCTCACCGACGGTGCGTGTGTGTAGCTCCGGAGCCCCCTGGTGGAGCGGAGCTACACACACTACCGTCTGGTAGCACTGCCATTAACATGCCCTTATCGATTAGAAAATAAACAGAGCATTTATTGCTTAAATATCAACGGCAGCTCGCATTAATGAGTCACAGGATAGTTTATAGACTATATTGACTCTTTAGAGATGAACAGAAAATGCTTTTGGAGGAATTTGTTGGTGGTGAGTTGCAATAAATTCACCATTTATTTTCTGACTCGAGAGGAGCATATTAACGGCAGTGCTACCAGACTGTAGTTTGTGTACCGTCGGTGAGAACCAGGCTAATGTGACCTCACTTCTATGAGACTTCCAAGCAGGGGTGAGTTTCTCAAAAGAGAAGTTGTTAGCCTGTTAGCAACTTTGGTAGTTGCCAATGGGAAAATGCATTGAAAACAACAAAGTAGCTAATGTAGTAAGCAACTTTGGTTTTGAGAAATTCACCCCAGAGCTGTTTAAAGTAGAAGTAGAAGTACTCTTACAGATGTCATTACATAGTAGGGCTGCACGATTATGGAAAAAATCATAATCACGATTATTTTGGTCAAAATCATAATCACGATTATTGATTTTTGCAGATTTTTTTACAAATTATAACAAGATGAAATATAACCAAGAATGAATTACATACGGGATGAGCAAAATAAAATGAATTGTAATAATTATGTAAAGGCAATAGCATGAAACTTAAGTGGACAAATTTCTGGCCAGAAACACCAGCCTGTCAGTATGTTCTGGCTTCAAGGACGCTCTCAAAAGTAGGTCACTATTGCCACGATTAAATCACGATTAAAATCATGAGTTCGATTTCACTATTTTATCACGATTTTGATTATTTTTCGATTAATTGTGCAGCCCTATTACATAGCATGATATGGTCACTAGTGTTGTAATAACATCTGTAAGAGTACTTCTACACCGGTTATATACAACTCTGCTTCAAAGGTGTTTCAAGCTGGACTTTGCCAGAAGCGATCACGGGGCAGTCAAAGAAAACATGATACCAAATCAGTGGCTGCTACTGTAATTCAGTAACGTCTGCAGTGCTCATTTAACACTTAGAGAGTTGATTTGGCATCATTTGGACTTAAATGAACTCTTTAAGTGTTGAATTAACACCACACCGTTTACTGCAATTATGAACCTAATGTAAGCAATACTAATGAACAACATGACTGGCTATGTTTGGAGACTGCCGAGTACTTCACTGAGCGTGTGCAGAGGAAAGGGGGTGGGGTTTGGCTGCGTTGGCTTGGATACCAGTGGGCAAACAAACAAGCCGTTCATCAATGGGCCTGTGTGTGTGTGTGTGTGTGTGTGTGTGTGTGTGTGTGTGTGTGTGTGTGTGTGTGTGCGTGCGTGCGTGCGTGCGTGCGTGCGTGCGTGCGTGCGTGCGTGTGTGTCTGAAGCAGCAAGCTGCCCGCGCCCAGTTGCAAAAATGTTTATTTTTTTCTCTGTTTCTTTTTTTTTCTTCAATAGATGAATCATCACCACAAGGCTCTAGTTGCTTGCCAAAAATACATGGAAGAGAAGAGTGTCCGTTCCTACATTAGAATCCCATACACGTGACCAGTTGCTGAATGACTTTGAAAGCTACAGTTTGAAAGCTATTTCAGGCCTATGTAATGGCTTGAACTGATAGATATATGATAGATGCAGTACACATAAACTGCAAACATGAACTATAGACATTTCAGAAAAGGAGCAACTAAGGCCTAACTGTATGCTGCAGATTTTCTGTCTGCCATGCAAAGTTTTCAAATGTGCTGGCAATTTCTTAAATGCCTTCTCTATGGCTTGATGCAGAAAATCCATATGATCCCGTGACATACAAAAAAGAAAAAAAAAGCAGCTCCGCACTCCACATTTCCTTCATTTAGATCAAAGTTGTTTCCCTTCCCTCTCGTGAAACCCACAGAGTAAACCACATCCACATGCAGAGAAGGGGGGGGACAGAAGCTTCCAGTTCTATGAAATATCGTGTCAACAGCACCTGAGAATGAGAGAACTTACAGTCACCCCGACCATGCCGAAATAGAAGCCAGACATTTATTAATAGCGACTGCGGAGAGGAAGTTGAGCCCCCGTGGAGAGACAACTAACTAATGGATGACTTATACACGCAACTTTTTTTTTTTATCAGCGATAAACAGCAACTGACACTCAGATGACCTCTGAAGTCACGCTGCAGGTTTGACAGCCATGAAAAATAGATTATGAAATTGGAATCGATCGTGATACGTGAACGTAATTAGCACAAGCTAAGTAGGAAGGCTTTTTTATTGACCATAGTACAACACTGCCAATGAGTGTAGAAGAATGTACCGTGGTAAACAGAGCTAACCTGCCAAAACCCTCCAAAAAGCAAATCTGTCTCTGACGGACCGGCGTAACAAATGATAGAGATAGATGGTAGGAAATGAGATGCTATACGCGACTAAAAACGAAACACACCATTGACGTCAATTCTGGCTGCTATTTAGATCCACAAGTAACAAATATAGGCAGGATATTTGGTCCGAGTATATACAGAGGTGTAGGCTGCTGTAGATGGGGGCCTTCAAACTTGAGGAAAAACCTTCCCCATGCCGCAGTAACCGCACTGAGCCACAGTGACACAAAGTTTTGCGGCATTGCAATTTGATGCTATTTATTCTGGCGAATAGTCATAGAAAGTCAACCACTTGCTGTGATATCAATTCCACTATAGCTTAATTGAACACTATTATTCTCAGCAATAAACTTTATGTGCAGCAGTCCCTGCTACAGTAGGTGATGTGTTTCATGGCTGCAGGTTTGTAGAGGGTCCCATTGGCCTACAGTACGCTGCCATGGCAATTTCATAGCTTCTGGATGCCAGTCAGAGACTCATGTCTACTGTAATGGCTCTGCAGCCAAATATTACTGTGGGAAAGCCACGCCAACTACTGACTACCATCAAAGACAGAAGGAAAGAAAGAAAGAAAGAAAGAATGAAAAGAAAGAAAGAAAGAAAGCAAGAAAGAAAGAAAGAAAGAAAGAAAGAAAGAAAGAAAGAAAGAAAAAAAAACTATCATCCATGTAACACACAGGCACATGGGCTTTCAGTTGATTTAACACCTCATGGTGCTAATCCTACTCTCACTGTGTCGTATTAACACTGAAAAATATACCAATCACCATGAGAAGCAGTATGACCACCACCAACCCCTGCACCAGTGGTTCCCAAACTTTTTTTCTACTTTCTCTACCCCCTTTTGGAAGTTTGACAACCCCCAATCCTCATAAACATATGGAATGTGTTATATATATAACACACATGCATAGTGAAGGTTTTATGCAAACGGTAAAGACAATTCAGTACCAACTTGGAGTCGCAACCGCCAGTTTGGGAATCACTGCGCTAACACTCAGCAGACTCAGCCAAGCTCTAGTGGTCCTGCAGGCCCTCTCCTCCAGTGCAGCCCTGCTTATGGTTTTATTTCATCTGGCAATATAATTCACATTCCCACATTACACAGCCCCACCCAGGGCAAAAGACCCACTAACGATCCTATAGCTGCACTAACAGGTATGGAAAAGGCTGAAATGTAATGGTGCCGCCGCGTTTATGGAACAATGGAAACATTTTTCATCTTGTTCTCGTCTTAAAAAAGCTCAAGTTTTCAAGAGTAGATAGGCTACTCTTTCTCTGAATATAAATTTCAGTACGAAACATTAACTTGTGACGTGTGAGGGGGAAGAGGTGTGTGACAAAGGATCTTAGTGTGAGAGAAATCACTTAAAAATACAATGTGGAAGGCTACAACCTGACATCTGACTAAGAGTTATTTTGACAGTAAATTCCTGCCACATAATGCATTTAACTGAATTGTTGTAGCCCCTTAATGACCGCCGTACCTCTAGTGGCACGCTGCAATAGTCATCGAAAGTTATCTACCATAGTACTATAATACTGTGACATAACACAGGGCCTTTAGTAATGCACTACGACTTGGTCATTGCCATTCTGGTAACAGCAAATGTATAACACAGTGTCTTAACGGGTTAAGAACAAATGTTGCCAATTACTCAATTTAGGAACATGCATATGTAGAAAACAGTGATGGCAAATCTAAAGTCAGGATTATCACCACTGCAAACAACTGATTGGATGAAACTGCAATCCATGCTTCACTGCTCTGAGGGGGGGGGCAGTAACATAGAGAAGAGAAGAGCAAGGTGAGCTTTCTGACTTGCTATATTTTCCAACACAGCCATGGGTTACGGACATTTTTTTCAGAGGTGTAATGTAAAAGAAGAAGTACTCTTACACTGTATCTAGCTCATTAGGCACAGTCAGTGGAATAACTGGCGCTTAAACGACGCAAAATCATGTCCTCGTGCAATTACATGAATAAGAGCACTTCTACTTCTTATTTATACACCTGTGTGTGTGTATTTTGTTTTTACCCCTAGGCTCACCTTTTGCCCGTCTCTTCTCTACTGCTCAAGACAGACCAAACTTTGGTTTAAGCGTGGGAGTTTTGTGTACCTTTGGGTGGCAGATAGGTGAAGCGTTGGCACTGGCTCCTTCTGCGCTTGCCGTTGCAGACGTAGAAGCTGACCGACACCGGGCTGGCAAGATTCTGACTTCTGTACGGCGGGACCTCCACCAACAGCACTGTCTGCATGCACCCAGACACACAACAGCAACAACAAAACGAAAAAACAACAAAGACTTCAGTGCGTGACAGTCTACGACTAAGAATCTAATATTAACTGCAACCAAATCAAACAGAAAGTGTCTCCGATTGCGTTTGCCTTTGTTGGAACAATTGAAGCCATGTGCTTTGTTAGACAGCTTGATATGATTTGGGGTCTTTGTTGACCGCATTTCCCTGTGTTGTGAGGATTTGTATATATCAGATCTCACAGTTTTAATCTGACTATAGTGATGATGTTGAACAGAATAAATTACTTACCATAACTACAATTGTGTGACATTCAATTTCGTAATTCTTGTTTAAAACATAAACATAAACGTCTAAAACCCCGTCAAATCTGTGCCCTGAAAACTTTTTTCTTCACAGAGAAAAATTCTGTCTGAGATTATAGATTGACATTTCATTTGATATGTAACAGCATTGATTATGAAATGAGAAATCAAATGTAGATGCTTGTTGACATTTTCCCAAAGATTGTCTAGGTTCTCCAGGATTTGTCACAGTTTTTGATTTTCCGATTCTGTCTGAGATTGAGTACAGATTGGCATTTTATTTGATAAGTTACTGCATTGATTATATGGAATAAGATATCTCCATCTATGAACACATATGCTGTAATCTGCAGACCAGATTCGGCACAATATGTTTCATATTGCATCAGTCAATTGAGACGTGCTTTGCCGGACAGCTTGATGCATTTTGGCCACTTCTCATAGTTTTTTTTTCCGTTGCATTTTTTTTGTGTTGTTTTGCATTTGTGTATATCAATTCCATCAGTGAAATTCCAGACACCCGCCGATAGCATGGCAGTAAATAACTCAGTTTATGGCGGACCCCTAAACTGTGTTTGCAGCACGTTTTTATGTCCCTCGTATTTCTGCACCGAGGTCTACTGCTCAAGTATGTTAGTTGCTCCCAGAGATGGGGAGCACAGAGAGGACCGAGATCCCCCACTACTTCATTTCTCTCTACGGACACAACCTGGCGGAGTTCCCTGGCTCGCAGACATCACCATTAAGCCTAGAGAGTCTCCAGTCCACACCATTCATTACATGACATGACATGACATGAGATTAATAGCATGATGCTTGACTCTTGCTCTTGTCCTGAGTTATTATTTTACATACGGTCATAAGGACAATGTGGTAGGTTAATTGCAAGGACACCTCAGCTATGGGCTAAACGTGGTGGTGAGGACGGGATATTTACTGCTTTGTCCAACATTTCCCTGCTGGTATGGGATTCGAACTGGTGACCCTGTGAATGATCCGACACCAAATCCCTATCAAGTATCCTCGCTGAGACAAAAGAAAAATGGGAGAGCAGAGCACAGATTTCCTTTGCGTCATTTCTCGGCGCAGATGCTCGTTGGTGTTTTCCTGCAATGCAGAGTGAAGTTGAGTGCCCTGGATCTCAAAGACCTGACCGTCAAGTCTGCACACCATTCATCCATCCACCCACCCAGACAGACAGACAGTCAGACAGACAGAGCGTTTTTATTTCTCCAGCTTTCTCCTCGCCCAGCTGTCGAACAGCCATCCCCAAACACACCACCACACTGCACACAGCAGGACCCAGACCCAGATGCAGACCCAGACAACTCCAGGGAGGCCAAGCCAAGGCAATGCGGCCAGGCCAGGCAACGAGGACAGACCAGGCTGGACCAACTTTCAACACAGGGCTTGAAAATAAAATACACGTAATGATAATGATCAAATAATAAAATAAATGAGGCAAAATGGCTCGCTTTTAAAGGCTGCTTGACATGTGGAGTTCTGGGAGAAATTACTGTGAATGAGAGATTGAAGAAAAGAATGAACGAATGAATGAATGAACTACAGTGTGTCGAATATGAAAATGTTGAAAATGTCTTGTGGGGTGATGACGAGCAGAGGCTGTCAGAGACTCCCAGAGGTGAACTGTGGTTTGGGGTCATGTTAACTCTCCAAGGGTGGAAAAGCGCTGATCTGAGACCTGTCGGAGGAGGTGGAAGAAGTCGGCTATGAGAGGAGCTGTCTGTTTGTGTTCTGGACACATGTTGGGGTCACTGATCTCAGGCCTGTAGAAGGAGGAAGTCAAGTCAGCCATGAGAGGTCCACTTGCTGTCTGCCTGTTTGTGCTCTGCATACATGATGGGGCCAAGGTAACTCTCCTTGGAGGAGGAATGGAAGGCAGCTGAAAGGTCCTTTCGGTAATGCTGTCTGTATGCATTTCAGTATCTGCTCTGCACACTTGGAGGAAATCACAGAGGATCAAGGAAAATACGCCATATCCACTGAAGACTTTGCGTTTCACTATGTCCTTAAAGTGGAAGTCTGTCACTTGTTTTTAGTCACATCACCTTGAACTGTCATGGGATTCTGAAAGTGGTACATGAAATAGCCTGTTACGGAAAAACAGCCTGTAGTGTTGTTTACCCAATTACAGCGCTACCTTGGGTTAGCTTAAACAAACAGGTTCAGAGGTGTGGGTACATAGCTGCCCAATCACACAACTTCGCTGGCATTTGGCTGACGGGACAAGAAGTGAAATGCGTCTTTGTTTTACAGCTAAAACTGGTAATTACGTGTATTTCGTGATTGCAGATTTAGCGGTTTTCAACTTCAGGCGTTCTTCTGATATTACAACTTCCAAAATCCCAGAATCGAGGCTTTACGTATGTCAAAAGGAAAGCCTACAGACGACACGTATTCCTTGTGCAGAGGCCCAAGAAGACCGCAGAGAAATACAGTATTTTACTACAGAAGGCAGTATTGTTATGTTTTTGACACAATACTGTATCTTAGAGATACATTTACCACAGATGGTAGGCAAGTAATGGATCTATTAGTAAAATCTATTCAACTACAAGAGGACATGGCTGTATGATGGACATGTTATTATACCACTAAACTTGACTTCCTGAGTTCATCAACCTGTTACCAGTCCACGGTTTCATAGATAGCTGTGATGAATAGCATGGGAATACTGGCTTGTTCACGCTCAATAATGAAGGCTGACATCAGCTTCTTACCGAAGCTAAAACAATGACATAGCATGGCTATGAATCTCTCAAAACAAAAAGAAGACAAATGACGGGCCCCGAAGCGATAAGATCGTAATTAGGAGGATGCCACGAATGCCTTTCTGGCGGTGAGCGAGTCTATCTTGTCAAACATTTCAGCTCCGCAAAAGACAAGGGTCTTGCACCTTTACTGTACACCATGAAAATGCTTTCAAACACAGGCCCACTTAGCGAAGAGGGAATCATGCGTAATCCAAACACGCGTTGACATGTAGACGTGAGGAGAACCTCGTTTCAACCCTGGACGGACTTGAGCGGGTGCGACGGGGGCGACATGAGGACGCATTAAGACCTCGCTGTTCAACATAACAAAATATCCCCCCCGCTGGCCGTGACCAGACGGACGGTATGGAGATTAAATTTTGGCTACGCTAGACGGATGATGATTCTGCGTGGATCGATGCTATGTGTGTGCGCGCGAGAGGTTTGTTTAACATGGGCCCCGTCCAACAGGCATATCTAAGCCAGGTGTAAAAGGCAGAGAGATTTTTTTGCAGTCAGACGTGTTGTAACCAGCCGTGAGCGAGAGATAGAACGCTCCAGCCAACGCAAGATATAGACATATAGAGCTAGACCAGGGGGTGGGGGGGTTTAGGGTGGTCTGGGATAGGGTTGGGATTGGGGCTGGGGTTGTCTGCGAGTCTGTGGGGAATTCTTGGAAGCAGGTGCAAAGACTTTAGCACGCAGACGCTGCCTAATCCACTTGTATACTCCACACACCACAAATCCCTCACCTCTTTTGCTAAACACCCCCCCCCCCACACCCCTCAGCTCTGAGAGGACACTGTGCAGAGGTTTGCTGGTAATGATGAGTCAGATGGTCTGTTTGTCTGTGTCTTTCTGTCTGTCTGTCTGTGTTCTTCTGGCCTCCAGGTGTGTCGCACAACCCAGAGACTTCCCTCAGACAGTCAGGCTTCCCTCAGGAGAAGAGAAATGTGTTTTCCTCTCTCTCTCTCTCTCTCTCTCTCTCTCTCTCTCTCTCTCTCTCTCTCTCTCTCTCTCTCTCTCTCTCTCTCTCTCTCCTCCCTTGGTTATACTACAGCAGTAAACAGAGGATTTACACATTTACAGAAGCACGACTCTGGCATACACAGGTCAGAACATTTTAAATAATATAAGCGATATTCTGTAGGTGGTAGTTATAGTACATATAGTTCTATAGTTTTTCAGGGGTGCATTTCTCGAAACCATAGTTGCTAATTAAGTTAGCTACTTTGTTGTTTGCAATGCAATTCCCCATTAACAACTACCCAAGCTTGTGACTGGCTAACAACTACGCTTTCGAGAAACGCACCCCAGGTCAGTATTTTGCCATAGGTAACGACGACTGAAGAATGACAGAATCAAACTGTGGATAAGTGTTGTGATCTGGGGATCTTGCAATCATGCAACCCGGCATGATAAGCTCTGGGACAGCATGAGCACAGTTGAAAAATCCAAAACCCAATCGAGGCAAACACATTTTCACATTCACGTTTCAGCATAAAGGAAGATGATTAATTTCTCAGAGGGCAAGGGGCTTACCGACTTGGTGGCTTCCTTTTCAACTTTCCCTTCCATTTCCCAAATATGGTGGCCATCTGAAAACACACACACACAAAAACAAACAGCATTCGCTCCAGTTATTTGTAACCCGTTATTAGCATTTTCAAATTAATAACTGTATTGCAGTAATCAGAGCCAAATGCATGGAACTGATACTGTACGTGAGGAACCATGTGAATAAAAAACACATTCATGGAGCCTTGAAATAAACCGTCTCGAACATTTGAGCTGAACTCAAATGAACATCTAACCAGATGTGACTGCATGAAACGACCAACAAATCTCGACATCAGCACCCAACGTCTAAGAGTTTGTAAAATAATGAACGCTCAATTAAAAACGAGTAAAACAAATTTCTCTTTGAGGCCATTTCCAAACATCAATCATTTGTCGTCCCCAATAAAATGCCTCAATACAATGTTTGCTCTTTTTTAAGCCACATATTCGCAACCATAATAACTCGTGACCCCTTTCATCCATCTAAAGCTGCATAGCAAACAGGCTACAGACAAAAGACCTACTAAACGCTCATTTGCTATTTTTGGTGCAGCTCGTCAGCTGGCACGCGTTGGGCCCCTGCACCACACCCCCATTAACTGGTTAAAAACCCACGTAAAACTCTTTTAGGTTGTCTATTAGGTCCAAGCACCAACTGGCTGGCTGGCTGGCTGGCAAAGTCATTCTTAAATAGATCTGACATCATGGTCATGTCTTCCATGTGAATGAAGGGGTGTCTGCAAACAAGGGGCAGGATGGCTATTGGCTAGCACTGCTTAGTGGCTTTGGAGGGACTGTGGTGTCTGTCATGCCAGCTGGACTGAGGGAAGAGGTGACACTAATTGAAGAAGAAAAGAAAAAGCTTTTTTTTGTTCAACTGCCATCGACACAGAGCCACAGCATAATCATAACAAAGTCATTTGATTTCTAGCTCAAAGCAAACTGACAGTTTTTTTGGAAGAACGAGGAAAAAGACATTAAATATGATTGATATTTTATAGTTGACATTAAATATGGTAAATATAGTGCACATTGAAATAGTACTTTTATGATGTATGCTACATATACTTTTAAACTTTCAATTGTCTTTGTTAAGTTCATAAATATTAAATCAAATGGTGCCTTTGGGTTCTCTGCTGATGTGATAGATCTATGCCTGGATAGACATCTAGTGACCTTCAGTTAAGGGA
>NC_085876.1:39896130-39926130 GCF_034702125.1 Engraulis encrasicolus
TTATTCGGTCTCTACGTGTCTCTCTCCCTGTCTTTTATTTGTCTCTCACTCCCTCTGTGTCTTTCTTTGTCTCACTACCTCTCTCTGTCTCTCTCTCGGTCACTCTCTCTCTCCTCATCTTTCTTTCTCCATCTCTCTCTCTCTCTCTCCATCTCTCTCTCTCTCCATCTCTCTGTTCGTCTGTCTCTCTCTTTCTCTCTCTTCCTCTCTCTCCTTATCTCTCTCTCTCTCTCTCTGTCTCTCTTCCTCTCTCTCCCTATCTCTCTCTCGCTCTCTCTCTCCATCTCTCTGTCCATCTGTCTCTCTCTTCCTCTCTCCCCCCCCCCCCTCTCTCTCTCTCTCTGTACCTGTGCAGGCCAGCTGTGCTGTGCTCCAATGAGATGGTGGCAGCCGTCAGCTGTCAACGCCCTCCCTGTGACCTCCCAGAGTAGAGAGGCCCCGCTGAGGAATAACAATCACTTTCTCCCTTTTCACTCAGTCATCCTTCTCTCTCCATCTCTCTCTCTCTCTCTCTCTCTCTCTCTCTCTCCTTAACTTCCTCACACACACACAAACGCGCACACACGCACGCACGCACGCACGCACGCACGCACGCAAGCACACACTCTTGCTTTATTGTGGTAATGTATGATGGGTAAGCAGTGTTAAATAAAGACATTAAATCTCTCTCTCTCTCTCTCTCTCTCTCTTTTTTACACCCTCCCTCTGTTTAAGTCTCTCCCATTGTCTGTGCTTTATCTTTCCCTCTCTCTTTTCTCTCATTTGAAAGATATATTCGGTCGTTTCCCCTCTTAAAACTAAAAAACCCATAGCCTCTCTCTCTCTCTCTCTCTCTCTCTCTCTCTCTCTCTCTCTCTCTCTCTCTCTCTCTATGTCTCTCTGTCCCTCTCTCTCTCTCTCCCTCCTTGTATCTCTCTCTGCTCCCCACTCCACTGGTATGCTTCGGTTCCCTCTCTAAATGTTCTGGGTCAGCGCCACTAGTGGACTCCACAGCTGTCTGTGTAGGAATAACACGTCCTGCCTGCCTGGGTACAGAGGGATCCCTGGCCTGCACAGGAAGTGGCTCCTTTTTCAAGAGTACTTTAATACCAGAGGGAGTAGAGAGAGAGAGGTTCCATTGGCCCATTGTTTCCGGGTTCTATTATTGCAAGGGGGAGGGGGTGGAATCCCCCTTTAGGCAGACCTAGGCAGACCTAAGGACTGTTCTATTCAATGCTAGGAGTATTATGACACGCCCCTTTAGGCAGATCGGAATCTGGTCATGTTAGGTGCCCATAGCAACCCATTACAATGGCATATCTCTATATACTTACAGAATCTCTGTTAATACAAGAGATGTAAAGGATCCAAGATCCGGTTCCGGATCCGGCAGGATAATAGGGTTTTTCAGACTATCCGGATCCGGCAGGATCTTAAGCAGTGGGTCCGGTATCCGGCAGTTACCTAAAAATCAGGATCTGGGGCATCTCTAGTTTTTACGTAGCCTAGGCTTTTCAGTCAGTCTTTCACAACCCCAATCGCTGCATGGACTGAAAGCCCTTTGGAAGCGGTCGTTGAAGGCAGTGTGGCAGTAAGCCAATGAGTCTTAAAAACAGTTTGCGTCAACGTAATAAAAAGGGCCTACGTGTGCGAGTTGGCTATGTGTTTCAACCCTTTCGTAGGATCCGGTATCTGGTTCCGGATCCGGCAGGATCTTAAGCAGTGGATCCGGTATCCGGCAGGATCCTAAAAATCAGGATCCAGTGCATCTCTAATTAATACGTACCACTTTTTAGAGAGAGAGAGAGAGAGAGAGAGAGAGAGAGAGAGAGAGAGAGAGAGAGAGAGAGAGAGAGAGAGAGAGAGAGAGAGAGATAACCGTGCTGCAGAGATGTAGTTCTAACACAATGCACACACAGACAGACACACAGGCGCACGCACACTCACAGGCACACATACACATGCAAGCACGCACGCACACATGCACACACGCACGCGCACACACATTCACACACACACACACACACACACACACACACACACACACACACACACACACACACACACACACACACACACACTCACACTTGCATGGCCACCCACTTACCCAGTTATGCACAGTTTTGGAGAGAGCTGAGGATGGTGTCTTTTTTTCTTTCGGTAACAGGACAGTGTGAGGATGACCCTATGACCCGGTGGAACTTCAAAGCGGGAGGGAATCCCTCTGGCATGACTCACCCACAGCAGCGCTGAGATCCCCCCCACCTCACCCCCACCACACACACACACCTCACCCCCACCAAGAAGCAGTTCTGACAGAGAGGGTAACACTCCCCCCACTCCCTCTAGCAGTAGTGCAGAGAGACAGGAAGCTAACATGCCACCACCACCCTCCCACCAAGCGGCAGTACAGAGAGGGTACAGGGTAACCAGTGGCGGAACAATTGCACACAGGGCCCCAGGGCAAAACATTGATAGAGCCCCCATACAGCCTGCCAAGGTCACAATAGGGCCCCCACTATCAATAGGGGAGGGCCCTGGGCCCAGGGGCAAATGCCCTGCTCGCCCTCCCTACAGCTCTGCCCCTGAGGGTAACATGTGCCCCCACCCCCCTAGCCTGATTATCATTGACTTTGAAATTTCTTCGAGACTTGATCTGACCAAGAGCATAACAATTAACATTTCCCAAACAGCATTTCCCAAATGGCCTCCCTTGGTTTGCTAATGATTGTTTGCTTCCCAATAAAGTGGGAGGAGTTCCCGTATTTGCGGGAACTCAGAAAGTACTTGCATTGACTCTTGACCTGACTGGTAGCAGCCCTGAAGCTGTTGCGTCACTAGGAGGGCACGGCCTGGCTATCACCCCCCCATCAAGCGGCAGTACAGAGAGGCAGTGGCGTAGTCTACATAGAACGCGGGTATACGGAATATAACCACTTCTAAATTTCAGGGATTTCAGTATACCCACTTAAAATTGATTGATCCATTGTTTTGAATAGCACAAATATATACAGTATACCCACTTCAAAAAATGCTCAACTATACAGTATACCCACCATAAAAAAGTAGACTACACCCCTGCAGAGAGGGTAACATGTGCATCTCACGCCCCCCCACCCCCCCACCAAGCGGTAGTACAGAGAGACAGGAGGCTAACAGCATAAACATCCCGTTTCGCTCAGCTCAGCTCAGCTCAGCTCAACTTAACGCCCACATATCACGTTGGGAAGGATCACTCTCACACTGTCTCCACCACTCCACTTCCCAACCTCTTCATGTTCCCTGTGTCTCTCACTTTCTTATCTTCAAATTCAAGTTTAGGCCTACTTTTTGAGCGCGATCGTCGAAATAATAGTGTTGCCAATGCATAGCAAGATAGAATTGTATCGTCCAATTGCAATAACACCCCCCCCCCTCTCTCTCTCTCTCTCGCTCTCTCTCTCTAGCTGTGTTTTCCTCCAAGTCTCGGAATCCTCATGTATTTATTTAGAAGTGGATATGCTTTAAAAAATACATTACATTAATGCTGTTTTTGTGAAGGTATTTCATGGCCGTTTATATTGAACTGACCAACTTAATAGGCTCAAAGCAATTTAAAAATCCAGAATAAAAGTGTAATTGCTGGCTTTTCAATAAACTCGGTTCGCTTCAGAGTTAGCCTAATATCTTTTCCAACTCGCTTGGCATCTTATGTGAACTTTCAAAAATATGGCATAACAAGAGACAAAACCAGCCAAAGGTTTGCTATATACAATCATTTTTAAAGTATGTGGCCTATAAGTGGTTAATCTATAAAGCACCGATGCACAACGTGTGTGTGTGTGTGTGTGTGTGTGTGTGTGTGTGTGTGTGTGTGTGTGTGTGTGTGTGTGTGTGTGTGTGTGTGTGTGTGTGTGTGTGTGTGTGTGTGCATGCATGTGTATAGCAGGAGTGTGTGTGTGTGTATGTGCAGCGAAGAGAAGAGAGAGAGAGAGAAGAGAAGAGAGAGAGAAGAGAAGAGAAGAGAGAGAGAGAGGAGAGAGAGAGAGAGAGAGAGAGAGAGAGAGAGAGAGAGAGAGAGAGAGAGAGAGAGAGAGAGAGAGAGAGAGAGAGAGAAGAGGGGGGATTCAGTAAAACCAATGGGAAGGGAGAGGAGGGGGAGTTTCCATCGCAGGATTGCCCAAGAATTTGAGGCCAGTGCCAGACACAGGGAAACCCTCATCAAAAACAAGTGCACACACCCAGGGATGCCCCGGCTCCGCAGCTGCCCAGGGTCCTAAAGCCTGTTCTGTGCTAGCGCTGTTGCTGCACAGAGCAGCGTTGAAGAGCTGTGCCTGCAACAAACTCCACTTCTCTCTATCGACGTATTACGTTCATTGTGTCTAAATGTTGAATCAAATCTTAGGTTTTTTTCATTTGTTTCAGACGTGTACACGTTTTATACTTAATCTGATATGTTTTAAAGATGTACAGTAGCTTCCATCTTCATTAGAGGGTCACGTCAGGTAAAGGATAAATCGTTAAGATGTCGGAAACAAAAGAAAAACCGAAGACTTGACTTCTCTCTATGGTTTGCTGGTGTTGTGTCAATGTGAGCTACCCGTCGAGTTAAACTACCAAGCCATTACAAGGCACTACAGAAGTGCTGCTAAGGTTAGGGTTTGGGTTTGGGCTATGTAAGGTAAGTATTGGTAACAGCTCGTCTTGACAAAGCAGCCAATCTCGATACAACACCCCTTCCACCTCCCAGGGGATAAGGTTGGGTGGTAGTTCATTTTTGATGAAGCAGCCCATCTCGGCAGACCTCCGGAATGTTAATGCCGCAGTGGCAGGTTAAGCCATAGAACAACATGGTGTGTAACTCTAACTGTGCATTAGTGTTTTAGAGAGGTAATATGGTATGATAGCGAAAACCAAATGTTAATCCCCTATAAGTGTGCTGTAATCCAGAGGGGGTTAAGTTTAACCATTAGGAGCAAAAAGGCAACAGGGAACTGTGTCACTTCAGAAGTTACTTAGGAAATGAAAAAAAAGAATAGAATCATGTTGCTTTTCCATTTAAGTATTGGTTAGACTAGACACTGTGTCAATAATTAAAACCTTAGGACCCCTTAACCATTTTTTTTACAAGTTTTCTATACCCATAACAAAGCTTTCTATAATTAAGCAAATTGAGTGTTTGTACTGTTTTACTCACACTTTAACTGTATTATATAACTGTTATGTTTCATAAAGAAGTTTAGAAATGTCAGAATAAGGGGTCTGTTAAAGGGGTATGCCACTATTTTGGGGCTTAATACAGTTAAAACCGTTGGCCAGGGTTTATAAAGGTGGTAAAGTGTCTTGTAAGTCGTTGTCTTGCTTTAAGACAAGTTAAAAGAGGGAGAATGTCGCTAAGCTAGTGAAAGTCAATGGATCCGTGTAGCATGTAGCAATGCTACATGGATGCATTGACTTTCACTAGCTTAGCGACATACTCCCTCTTTTAACTTGTCTTAAAGCAAGACAACGCTTCACATAAAAAATAAGACACTTTACAACCTTTATAAACCCTGGCCAACGATTTTAACAGTATTAAGCCCCAAAATAGTGGCATACTCCTTTAAGACAAAATAAACAATCCCCACCATAATGATCACACCCACAGTTTTGTCATTTTACCAATCAAATCTGACATTTTTCAGTTATCACAACTTTCACAACCAAATAATGTCCCAGAGTAGTCTAATACTAAGAAGCCCTGGCCTACACTAATACTCACACCCAAATGGGCCATTTCCTATGACAACGCACTTTGAATTGTTCTAGAAAACACGTTGCTAGCGGCACCCTTCCGTCCGCCCGTCCGTCCTTGAGTGCGTGCGCCTGTCTATGCGGTCCCCCCTTCCAGGTGGAACAATACAAGGCCCTTCCTGTGCTGCTGGTGGTTCCACGTGTTTCTATCCAACACTATTAAATGTGTTTACTCTCTGTGGCCTTGGCCCCCAAGGCCCTCCCTGGCTTTATGCGTCTTGCTTTTCTTTTCTTCTCTTTCTTTTCTTTCTTTTTTTTCTCTCTGTAAGCCAATCAAGGAAACTGCTGTTTGTAAACCTCCACTACGCACATCTGGGGAACGAGAGAGAAAGAGAGAGAGAGAGAGAGAGAGAGAGAGAGAGGAAGAAGAAGAAGAAGAAGTAGTAGTAGAAGAAGAAGAAACTGATGAACAAATAGATGAAAGAAAGACAAAAAAAGACAAAAAACATGAAAAAAAGAAAGGGCACTGAAAAAAAAGGGGAAAAACTATAAATCTAAACAAACAGTGAAGTGAAGTGGCGGTGGGGACTGGAGTGGACTGGAGTGGAGTGTGGTGGAGTGTGGTGTAGTGGAGGGGGGTGGAGTGGAGGGGGGTGGACTGGAGTGGGGTGGAGTGGGGTGGAGTGGAGTGGAGTGGAGGGGGGTGGAGTGGAGGGGTAGGAGGGGAGTGGGGTGTAGTGGGGTGGGGTGGAGTGGAGGGGGTAGGTGGAGGGAGGGGAGTGGAGTGGTGTGGAGTGGGGTGGAGTGGAGAGGGGTGGGGTGGAGTGGGTGGGAGTGGAAGGGGGGTGGAGGGGGGTGGGGTGGAGTGGAGGGGGGTGGACTGGAGTGGGGTGGAGTGGGGTGGAGAGGAGTGGACTCGAGTTTGGTGGAGTTTGGTGGAGTGGGGTGTAGTGGAGTGGAGTTGGGGTGTAGTAGGGTGGAAGGGGGTGTCGTGGGGTGTAGTGGAGGGGAGTGGGGTGGAGTGGGGTGGAGAGGAGTGGACTGGAGTTTGGTGGAGTGGGGTGTAGTGGAGTGGAGTTGGGGTGTAGTAGGGTGGATGGGGGTGTCGTGGGGTGGAGTGGAGGGGAGTGGGGTGTAGTCAGGGTGCGATTTGTAGGGGGGGATGGGGGGGATTGTCCCCCCTTCTGGTTTTGATATTACCACTTTTTCTACATGATTTTAAACAGAGTTCAATGTAATTCCATTGATATTGCTTAAAATCTGAAACATATCCCCCCTTCTGGTTTTCCAACAAATCGCACCCTGGGTGTAGTGGAGTGGAGGGGGTGGAGGGGGGTGGAAGGGGGTGTCGTGTGGTGTAGTGGAGTGGAGTGGGGTGTAGTGGAGTGGAGTGGAGGGGGAGGGGGAGGTGGGGGGCGTGGGGTGTAAGGAGAGGGGGGTGGAGGGGGGTGGCGTGTGCAGGTGGCGGCAGCAGCAGCAGCAGACGGCAGTTTCTGTTATTTGGGAGCCATTCCTGGGCTGCGCAGGCAATGGAAACTTGGGCAAATGCAAATCTGTGGAGTTAAAAATACTGCAGTTAATGCCGACCACATGTGGACTGCTGGCGCATGGAGGGATATTTTGACGGCTGAGAGAGAGAGGGAGAGAGGGAGAGAGGGAGAGAGAGAGAAAGAGGGAGGGAGGGAGGGAGAGAGAGAGAGAGAGAGAAGAGGAGGGAGTGGTTCTATCAAGGGAGGGGAGAGAGGGAAGTGGGACGGGGTGGGATGGGTTTGGGGTGTATAGGGGTTCTCTTTTTGGAGGGGAGACAGAATGCACACGTACATGTGCAAAAGCGCGCGAGCACACATACGCGCACACATACACGCACACACAAACAGACGCACTCACGAACACACACACACACACACACACACACACACACACACACACACACACACACACACACACACACACACACACACACACACACACACACACACACACACACACACACACACACAGAGACACAAACACTTGGGCGTTGACAAGTGTGTGTGCATGACTACCAAATACATTCGCATCACCCGCTTGTCAAAACTCCCAGTTACATAAACGGTAGACAGACTAAATTTAAATGCTAGCAAACACCTCTGCTCAAATGAGTATGCTGTGGAAGACATTGTTTACAGTTGTCAGAGTCTGTATATGCCTTCTCAAACACACAAAAACACACGTGTGCCTGCACAAACACACAAAAAGATATGCACATGCACTTACATAAAATGTTCTGCCCCATCCCTTTCTCCCTTACTGTCTACCTCTCTCACATGCACACACAAATTGACACGCAGACACTCCCTCACTTGGAGACATTTTCCAGATTTCAAAGCCATCTTCTTTCCAATGTCAAGGGCAAGTGTTCCTGTCTCCTCCTCTCCTCTTCACCAATCCACCTCCTCTTCTCCCATCCTCCCATCTCCTCTCCTCTCCTCCGTTCCTGCTATGTAAATCCTCACTCCCCTCCTCTCTCCTCCTCTCTCCCACTTCTTTCTCCTCTCCTCTCCTCTCCTCTCCTCTGCTCTCCTCTCCTCTGCTCTCCTCTCCTCTCCTCTCCTCTCCTCTCCTCTACCCTCCTCTCTCCGCTTCCTCTCCTCTCCTCTCCTCTCCTCTCCCCTCCTCTCCTCTCCTCTCCTCTCCTCTCCTCTCCTCTCCTCTCCTCTTACCTCCTCTCCTCTCTCCTCTTCTCTCCTCTCCTCTCTCCTCCTCCTCTCCTCTCCTCTCCTCTCCTCTCCTCTCCTCTCCTCTCCTCTCTCCTCTCCCCTCCTCCTCCTCCTCCTCTCCTCTCCTCTCCTCTCCTCTCCTCTCCTCTCCTCTCCGCTCCTCTCCCCTCCTCTCCTCTACTCTCCCCTCTTCTCCTCTTCTCTCCTCTCCTCTCCCCTCCTCTGTCCCTTTCCTCTCTCGTCTCCTCTCGTCTCCTCTCCTCCTCTCCTCTCCTCTCCTCTGTCCCTTTCCTCTCATCTTGTGTCGTCTCCTCTCGTCTCGTCTCCTCTCCTCTCCCCTCCTCTCCCCTCCTCTTCTCTCCTCTCCTCTCCTCTCCTCTCCTTTCCCCTCCTCTTCATTTTCCTCTCCTCTCCTCTTTCTTCTCCTCTCCTCTCCTCTCCTCTCCTCTACCCTCCTCTCTCCGCTTCCTCTCCACTCCTACTTTGCTCACCTTGGGCGTTCTCCACGAACACGACCTTGGAGTCGTTCTGGAAGTTGTGTCCTGTGAGGAGCATCTTCTCCCCTCCCGCGGCCGAGCAGCTGGCCAGGCTCTGCTTGTCCACCAAGGGCAGCTCCTGGGCCGAGCGCTGGGCTGGAGGGAGAGACAGAAGATAAACGAAATCAAATCAGAACTCAGTACTCAGATGAGAAATGAGGAATGGAATCAGAACTCAGAACACAGACCCAGAGTCCAGTGCCTGTATAGGCCTACGTATAAGACTGGAAAGTGCTCTATCATTGCCGATATCATTTAAAAAAAAATATTTCTTTAGGGCTTTTTTGCCCCCATTTTTATGACAGGACAGTGGAGGAGAGACACGAAATGAGTGAGGATAGAGAGACGGGAAGGATTGGCAAATGACCCGAGCCGGACCCGAACCAGAGTGGCCGGTGCAGTAACCCAGTGCCCCACCGTTAGGCCACGGCAGGGCCACCCTTATAAAGCCAGGCCCAAACTACACGACTGCCGATTATGTGTCCGATTTTGACGTCGGGGTGCACCACACACTAGAAGAGAATCGTAACTGTCAAGCTTATCGCTGCTCGCAGCCACCGAGACAATGCCCGACGTTCTATTTCCAGTCGCAAATATCAAACAGTGTTTGATTTCTACGACTTGCGATCGGCGACTCTTTGAGCTGCTAAAGTTCTATCTTAGAACGTCGCACACGACGAGGAAATCTTCCCCGACAATCGCTTGCTATGGTCCTGGGGGGTAACGTTCCAGCGATTGTCGTAAGTGGGGTTTTCAGCCGAGAATCGGGCCGATAGTCGCGTAGTTTGAGCCAGGCTTAAGTTACCAGACCATATAACAAGTGAGATACGTATGGTCTGGAGAGTACCTATTGAATTTCTCGTGGGGGAGGTGTGATTTACGATTGCCAACGGACGTTTATTGGCTGTTATGAATATATCATTTTATGTATACGTATCCCATAGCCAATTGTGTCGGTTGTATTCAAACCAACTTCAACCTTCCATTTGTCGAGTAACACGTGTCATCATCTTTCCAATTCTTCCCGCTTTTGGATTGGCTCCCTACCTCAGGATAGCACTTTGGGACTAGTATCCATGCTGTCTTTCAGATTGGAATGATTGTGCAAAGCAGCATGGGATTTCACAGGGTAGTATCAAGTGTGTGTTTCTGACTGATCATTCCAACCAGGATATCTGGTCTTCTGTTGTAAAACTGACAGTTGAAAATGTTTTCAAATCTGTTGATCTGTGCGATGGCCATTGAATACTGACAATAGACAAATACAAGATACGTATGAGTATGTGGGCCAAAATTGCACATTCCCTCACGCATAACGCATTTGTGGACAGCACACTTTGCAGCTATTCAACACTCGTCGAGTCAACTGTAACATTTTTCTTGTTCCCATTCTTTAACGGTTGAGTTAACATTGCAGAATTAACTGTATATGCACATAATGTACCACTGGAGCAAAATATATGAGGACAATTTATTACTATGACATGCAGTCCAAGACAAGCCCACAAACTTACTGTCAGACAGACAGACAGACAGACAAACAGACAGACAGACAGACGCATCAGCAACATGCAGTCTGTACAGTGACCATTAATTTACTGCCTCTCTGGGGATTAATTCACACTCTCCAGAAAAGACATACGAGGCTGAGACATGGATTTAGTCATGGTCTGACTAAGTGGTAAAGCTTGTGCTTGGGTGTGCATATGTGTGTGTGTGTGTGTGTGTGTGTGTGTGTGTGTGTGTGTGTGTGTGTGTGTGTGTGTGTGTGTGTGTGTGTGTGTGTGTGTGTGTGTGTGTGTGTGTGTGTGTGTGTGTTTTAAAGAGGAGGGAGTCTGTGACGAGACTGGGTGACCTATTCACCAGGCAAGCCTGTGTCTCCAATCATGACATCACCTGTTCTCACACACTCTCACTGTCTGTGTGACTGTCTGCATGCCTGTCTGTCTGTCTGTCTTTGTGTCTGTGTGTCTCTTTGCTTGTCCATGTACCATATCTGTCTGCCTGTCTGTCTCTCAACATGTCTGTCTTTCTATTTGTGTCAGTGTCTATGTGTCTATGCTTGTCTGTCTTTCTATCTGTGGTGTGTGTCTGTCACACGACTGAGACCGCAGATACACATCTGTCTTATTTCTGTTCCTGTTCCTTTTCTTTGGCAGTTGTTTGGTACAAGGCTAAAAGATGCTCTCTGCTACCAGCAGTCATTTTTTTGAGCTATTTGTTTTAGCCTTTAATTGTTACCAGAAGAAAAGTTTCAGCGCGTCGTTTTCTACTGACGTTTCCCTGTTAGGGCTGGAGAAACTACTGCTTTGTCTGTCAAACCTGTTGTGAACTCGGCCATGATTTTTAGCCATTGTCTTCGAAAGCTCATAAGATTTATTGAGAGATGGATGGGTTTTTGTTTTTTTTTGGCTGACTTTTTGGTCGGGCACAACGGAATCCCCATAACAAGGGTCAGATGTGGACCCTTTTCTTCGTACACATTTTCCAGGCCGCGCTATTTTATATATATATATAAACCGTTCAATTTTATGTTAGCAAACTTTGGAAACCTCCATGGTTATTTATTTACAGTCTTCTCTTTAGGGCTGTTTGTTCAGTCCGGCGAGCACATTGTCCAGCTATTCAGTGTCAGAACTATAATTCCCAGAGAAATAAATACGTACATAGAAAAAAACACATGCATGCGCAACATGTCCCAGGGTATAGACAGGGGGAATATTTCCTGAAGGAGGGGGGAGTCACACACGCCCCTTTCCACAAAACGATACATATATTTGTGTTTGAGATCGTTAAAGTGTGACAGGCGAGTGTGCTGACTCGTGTTAGCCTAAGCCTGTTCATAACATTTATGGGCCTGGTTTCCTAATCTCTTGTCGGAGTAAAGTTACTTCATAAACACCTTTTCCTATCTAAATGTTTTCGAATGTAGGAGCCGGTGCCAGACTGCAATGCAAATATGGGCAGTGTAAATACATGGTATTAAGCCGTAATAGGTTGCCCCTTTCAAGAGCCAGCACTATTTTGTACCTGACTTTATGGAAAATCTAAACAGATCGGTCGCTGCACCTTGGGGGAGCCAATACTCGGGAGACACCTGGCTTTAAAACATACATCAAGGTTCTGGGAAGAAAATGAAATCTGGCCTGTGCTAGTCAAATATGAGCAGCGAAGTGTTCCAAGTAAAAATGAAATGAAAACCCAAACCATGGTACTCGAGCTAAACATTAAGAACGAAATGATGCATTTTATATGATTACTTTTGTAGTTCCTTTTTCAGTCTGTCTACCTGTAACAAAACAAAACAAAACACCAATATTACGTGTACTTACACTATGCAAACTTAATAATAACCCAATGGTATGGTACATTTGGTTGAGCTGTACCTAATTTATGTCACAGAAACGGTCAAATGAAATGCATCATTATACATTTACAATGTAATATTCATTCACTCCAGTCTCCACTCAAGTCTGACCCTAATACTCCAACAGTGTGGTACATGTTGTTACACATGTTGCTATACATACAGTACAGTATGTCAACTGGTAAAAAAGTTAATATTATATTATATATTTTATATTATTATTATATATTAAAGATAATTTCATGCAACTTGTTTTAAGTCACTTTGGATAAAGGTGTAATGCGATGTAAATGTAATGCAATGTAATTTTGTAACATTTGCAACGAAGATGTAGGAGGACAGATGCATGCTGGGAGGTCTGCTTACAACACTCGATGGGGTTGGAGGCGGCCTGCAGGGAGATGGTGCGTCCGTTGGCCTGGCTGATGTGCACGCGGAACACCATCCGCACGCGCGTGTTCTTCCGGCCGATGTCCGTCTCCCCCTTCCGCAGTTCGATGTCAGAGTTCCGCAGCTTCAGAATTCCGGCGCAGTCAATTCTGATGAGGGGAGACACAGTTTAAGTGTTACTGTATGCACACATCAATCACTTTGGATGCACACTGATTAATTACACATAAGTAATTATCATTAGAAATGCTGTGTATCTTCAGAATTCCAGCAAAGTCGATTCTGTTGAGGACAGACAAGCTTGTGAGTGCAGTTTACGCCTATATATCAAACACTTAATGCACACAGATGGGTAATCACTAAAAAAAATGTGTTTGAACTCTACATTTCTGATGGATAAAAGACAGCTTGACCCTATGATCAATTCTAAAGGTGAGGCCAATATTCTGTCATGGACTTCAATGGCACATTTTCCAAGTAGTTCAATTGAATCCAAGCTACATGTTTAATCATTATGTCCTGAGGAGCCCCTTGTAGAGTTTAGTCTGAAGCTCTATTCTATGTACACAGACTTGTTTCATAGCAACAAACAACAGTTTCATAGCAAGAAACAACTCTGACTACTGGCTTTTCTCAGATGTCTGTTCTGTACATTTTCAGTGAATGGACACACACACCCAAAGAGCTAACCAAAGCGACAAATAGAGTTGGCGACCCTCTCAGATGTCTGTTGTGTACATACTGCTGACTGGGCACACAACCATGGCAAAAAAGTTGATCAAAAGTAATGTTTGAAGTCGCAAACGGCCTGAAGTATGGTTCAGAACTGCTGGAGTCTCCTCTTACATACTGTACACAGACAAACACTTGGAAATCTATGGCACTTGGAATTGAAACTATAAGACCAACCAACCCCACAAAACCTTCAATGCTTATGTTGGACCGGCCTCAGAGACGGCGCAAACTTGCACCGAAAAAAATGAAGACTTAAGCCCTTTTTTGAATAAATTACAGGGCTGTCAAGGCTAAGCAAAATTGTGCCACTCAAAATCGGCGCACTTGAAAACGTCTCGCCCCGCCGACAAAATGGTGAAACAGAATCTCCTAAAATTCGAGCGGTGGCAAAATGGATACATGTTTAATATAGGGAACCGTTTTGGGATATATTACTAATGCAAGCACAGCTTCCAGCCGCCTTCGCACGGGGAACTGGAATGTTCTACCCAGAGGAAGGAGGGAGGGGAGGTAGAAACCAAATACAGAAGTTTGATGGTTATATAACATTAAGTGAAGTGTTACATCCATTAAAGATTGCAGAGCGAGAGAAAGTGTGTGTGAGAGAGAGAGAGAGAGAGCGTGAGAGAGAGAAAGAGCGAGAGAAAGAGAGAGCGAGAGAGAAAGAGAGAAAATTGCTGAGCGCAGCAAGCTGCTGCTCGCTGAATCGGGGGCCAGGGCTTTGCGGCCTCTCCACAGACTCTGGGGGATCCGTGGGGTCCCCCAAACCCCACGCCCTCCCAGCCCTGCTCTGAAATCTGAGCACCACAGCTCCTGTATGTGCACACACACAGTACGGTGTACGTAGTAAACCCAACCCTGGCTACAAGCAACGGTTGAAAACCACACAAACCAACTCTTCTCATCTCTCTCTGTCTCAGACATGCACAGACAGCGGATTCATAAGATGACACTCTTCCCATGTGTGTGTAACGCCCCCTCCTCCCACTCCGACCCCTTCCCCAACAACTGGTCTGCTTCCAAGGAGAACACGAGCTCATCAGTCTGCTCCGATTGGTTGCACACACTACTAGGGTTTTAAATAATAATCGATATGTGTCGATGCATCGATCCTACAGGTATGGCCGATGATCGTATCGTGGGGCATTCGTAAGTATAAAAATAATCGAATCACTGGTCCCTACCCAATACCCTAGCTCCATAAGATAATAAAAGTGGAAAAGTAATCTGAAAATGCTTTAATTAGTGCCGTCAATTGATTAAAATATTTAATCGCGATTAATCGCATAAATGCCATAGTTAACTTGCGATTAATCACATTTTAATCGCATAATTATGTCTCATAGAAAATCATTGTAACTTTTAATCTAATCAAATCATATTGTATCGTGGGGCATTCTACGCATCAAAAGCGATTCTACATATCGAAAAACACTCGCTGCCTTAAGAAATCGATATCGAATCGTATCGGATCGGATGCTGTGATTTACACGCCTACACACTACTGTACTACGGTAGGCTTCTCAGTGGCATCCAGGGTCAGTGGACAGCTTTGGTCAGGCCTTTGACGAAGTCATTTGAAAGGCCTCCCCACTCAACAATGTCTACAACAGTGGTGCTCAAACTGTGGTACGTCTACCACTGGTGGTACCTGAGACATCTCTGGTGGTACTTAGAAGAATTCATTTTTTATGGATTGATTTGAAGGCTGATCAAGTTGTTGCAGTTGAAAATGTCTCTTTGGTCTCACATTTTGTAAAATTGAATTTTATGAATCTGAAAACATAATGCAGAATAATACTAGGCAAGCAAGAAATTGAAAAACAAACGTGCACTAAATGTGACCGTATCTTTTGATGCCATTATGAACCTCTCTTGTATTGACTGGCAAAAGTGAAAAATGGAAGGCCTCTACTGCGATATTCTAATGTTGGTTGTCAAGGTGGTACTCGTAGAGCTCAATATTTTCTCAGGTGGTACTTCACACAAAAAGTTTGAGAACCACTGGTCCAGGCGCGGAGTGGCCATCGGGAAATCGGGGACTTGTCCCGGTGGGCCGCGGCCGCGAAATATATTGCAACGGCCGTAATATGTTCTCAACCGGCCCCAAAGCCTCTGGCCACATTATATTCTCAGCTGGCCCCACAGAGTTCCAGTATTAAAGCTAATGTGCACTAGTTACAAATCAATTCTTATCTTTTTAAAGGTTGACACAAGAGTATATATACCGTGTACCCGACCGCAATACCTCAGTGACGGTGTCAAACACTAAATTGGCCACACCCCTTCTCTACTGATAATGTTCATACACCGTAGATCGCGGAAGTTTACTAGATCTTAGTAACATAGTTTCGTTTTCAGTATTTCAAGAACCTGTGATATTTAGATTGGTTACCAAGGAACGGAAATATTAGTCAGTTGTGATTTATTTTCCGATTTCCACATGACTGTTACAGTTTACAGTCTGCCACTGCAGATTCACTTGTTCTGTGGTTATTGACTTGGGTTACGAACATACTCCACCAAGTGGTAAGGAAGTGAACTGCAGCTAAGCAGGAAAACACGTTGTACATGTTTTGATGGCATTGGTTTGTTAGAAGTAGAGGTATATCTCCTTACAGTCGAAATAATGTTATATCATACATATATTTATATATGGCACATTTAGGATGTATCCTATGTAATGTCTGAAGAAATGGAACAAAATAATTAGCCTACCACACAAGATTCTGATGTGAGCAGTGTTGGGTGTGTAGCCTAAACTGTGGATTAAAATGTAATTGCAAGAGACATTTGCTGTGACGAAGACAGCGTTTTAAGGTAGGCCTACACCGTTTGGTTATACATTTTGTTGACTTATAGTTGTGCTTTGAAGTAGCTAGGTTTGGCTTATTTGCTGCATGGTGGGTTTATTGCACAATGTAGACAGACTTTTTGTAAGCTATAGGCTACTATACTATATTTTGTGAGCCTACTCTTCTAAAAATCCCCACACTCAAAACTTTGCTCATCCGTCTTCCTTAAACGATATTTCAATTTTAAACTGTCAAAATGACAGTGGAATGCACATTTGCATGGAACAGTAGCGTGATGTAGCCTAACCTAGTAGGCCTATGAATGCTTTGGACTGTGATGATGGCTCCAGTGGTGTAGTCTACTTTTTGAAGTGGGTATACTGTATATTTGAGCATTTTTTATGTGTACTGTATATATTTGTGCTATTGTAAATAATGGATCAATCCATTTTAAGTGGGTATACTGCAATCCCTGAAATTTTGAAATGGGTGCGTATACCTGCGTTTTACATAGACTACACCACTGGCTGTGCATTTCATCAAGGTGTAGGCTAAATTCTCCAATTCAGGTTGATATTTTGACTACACTAATGTTCACATGTAGTACGACAGCAGATTTCGTGGCTTTTGTCTTTTTGGTTAGGAAACCATGTTGTTCGCTTTGTTTTTTTTTGTTTTTTTTGTTTTTTTTTTTAAAGAGGGCCGCCAAGGGGAAAATTCTCCCGGTGGGAAAAGGTGGGCCACTCCGCCCCTGCACTGGTCTACAACATACTGAGGACCCAATGGTGAGCCCTCTCTCTCCTTGGGCATGGAATAACTAACCCCACCCACCCCGGCTTCCATGCGCCCACCACTCTACACGACTACATTTGGCTCTTCCTACTCTCCTTATTGCTTCCATCATGCATGGTAGCCATCAAGTTTTCATCAGGTTGATTATCCTCAAAGCGCCCGGATGATTTCCAATGATGCCACTGATGGGTAATCAGGCCTGCAATTTGGGAGTTGACAGAAGAGCAGCGAGTGGTTCAATGAAAAGGGAAACTGATTCCCCTTCGCATGACCGCCTCGTTCATATTCAGCTTCAGCTTGATTTTGAGTGCGGTAAGCAACTGGAAGCACACACACACACACATTCTGAATTACATTCTGTATCTGTCACTAACACATCACTGCTACATGCTGAATTGGCTTGCCATGAGGGGAAACTGTACACACATAATTTACAGTATATGCAATGTACCTGTAGTGGAAACAAAGCTTAATCGTAATCGTAATCGTATGGCTGTAGCCCCATAACGCACGCTGTTCCACCAGTAGTGCTGTAATAGTCATTGAAAAGTTAACTACCAAAGTGCTACACTAGCCTGGGCAAATGCTAACAGTCTGGTGAAAGCTAAGAGGAATCCGTCTCTGTGGAGGGTGGGAGATGGTCTGATCTTACTCTGAAATTTAAATTTATCGGAGTTGCGAATTCAAATTAAAACCCATATTGTGCTTTATAGCATGACTGTCTATTGTCACAAAAACATACAAAATCTTTAGGTGGAGTACATAGGATGGCATCGCCAGGCTAGTACTACACTACTATGACATACAGTAACTATGACAGGGCCTTTAGTAACACACTATTACTTTTTCAGAAAACAGTGAGCAGGGTTGCAGGCACTGAAGGGCTACATGGATGAGCTGTGTATGAATCCGGCACAAACAACTTGGTCACTGATACCACGACAATAATGGATGTCAGACTGTGCATGTGGCACACACACGAGAGAGATGGAGAGACTGTGCGTGTGTGTGTGGCCGTGTGTGTGTGTGTGTGTGTGTGTGTGTGTGTGTGTGTGTGTGTGTGTGTGTGTGTGTGTGTGTGTGTGTGTGTGTGTGTGTGTGTGTGTGTGTGTGTGTGTGTGTGTGTGTGAGAGGGAGAGAGAGAGAGGGAGACAGAAGGAGAAATACAGAGACATAGAGATAGAAAGAAATAGAGGAAAACCAAAACAGAGAATGACACCATACATGGGTTGAATGTTTGTCAACACCCCCGGCTATGCACGGGCCTTCCCCTAGCTCCATAACAATAGAAGTCGAAAAGTAATTGAAAAAAAAAAGAATTGAATCGTATCGTATCTTATCGTGTGGAATTCTTAATTATCGAAAATAATCGAATACCTGCTTTAAGAAATCGATACCGTATCGTATCGTCATGGAGGCTATGATTTACACCCCTACCAGAGAGAGTAGAGAGAGAGAGGTTCCATTGGCCCATTGTTTCCTGGTTCTATTATGGCCCCCCTTAGGCAGACCTAGGCAGACCTAAGGACTGTTCTATTCATTGTAGGAGCATTATGACACGGCCCTTAAGGCAGACCGGAACCTGGTCGCGTTAGGTGCCCATAGAAACCTATTATGTTGGCATATCTCTATAGAATATCTCTGCCCCTACTGCTTATCATCTTGCTCCTCCTCACAACACATATGTTTCTATACTCACATGGCCTTCATGTTGCTCTCGGGCAGCAGGGGGATCTCCAGCAGCTTGGTGGCGTTCTGCAGGACCTCGTGGCTGGGCGTGGACACCGTCTTGCCCGTGATGCGGTGCACCTGGTAGAACGCGTGCGGCCGCAGCATCCGGTCGTCCGCCGTGCCGATGAACAGCTGCAGCGTCAGGGGCTCGCTCTCCACGTAGCCGTGCAGCTGGGGGGCAAGACGACAAGACGTCAACATCAACTACAATACACACGTGCAGTCGTGCATGCACACACACACACACACACACACACAATCAAAAGTGAAGCCAGGCAACAGGGGATCAAGATGAGGATGTCAACAACAACACACACATGCACGCACACACGCACGCACGCACACACACACACACACACATGGACACACACATGTACACACACACACACGCACACACACACAGTGAGCAAAGCCATAAAACTGGGGATCAAGATGAGAAGACCGCATTAACATAAACAACAACGCAGACACACACACACACACACACACACACACACACACACACACACACACACACACACACACACACACACACACACACACACAAACACACTCACACACACACACACACACACACACACACACACACACACACACACACACACACACACACACACACACACACACACACACACTGGGGAGGATGTTTACAGTGTTGTTGGGTACATAGACACCAACTGTGCCCCCCATAGCCACAACCAAACTATCGCCGGCTCCAGCAGCAGTTCTACACATGTGGAGGCCCTGGGCAAAGTATACACATGGGCCCCTTTTGAATGACTTACACAGCAACTATTTATCATGATGGGATGGGACTGACTGTTGGGGTGTTATGTTCACATTAATATGGGAACGAGTTTTAGTTATTTTACATTGACTACTTTATGTTATGCGCATTGATACTATGTAATGTATTGACTGTTGTCTTGATATGGACCATGTACTTTGAGTCTGAAGTAAATAAAGAATTGAGAATTGAATTGAACCTACAGGTGATCTAGAGCAGTGGTTCCCAAACTTTTTCCCCTGCGCACCCCCTTGTAGATTTCAATGTGGTTCGTGCACCCCCTAGGCGAATATTTTGATGTGCTGAAGTATGATTTACTGCACATTAAGCACAGTTGTTTTGGGGAATCCTATTTTCCAATAGTCTAGGAGTTAAACTACACTTCAGATGGACCATCCCAGCATACAATTCACCATACAATTAAAAACTACTTCATGTTCATTAATGCTGGATAAACCTCACATATTATCCACCATTGCTCTATTTAGCTTACGCACCCCCTTATGGCAGGCCGCGCACCCCCAGGGGTGCACGCACTCCAGTTTGGGAAACCCTGATCTAGAGTAATAACACCTTTATTAATAGAGTAGCGACATGCCAAGCAATGACTGTGCATTGTCATGATTCTTCCAATACCTCGATAAAGGCAACGTTAACTTTACTTCGGTGTTCGAGTGAATTATGTATGTTGTGAAAGTGACAAACACAACATCCCCCCCCCCCTAAAATTGGCCAATTTGAGGAGGCCCTAGGCAACTGGCTAGGCAGCTTATCGGTAAGACCGGTGTTCTGTCGAGATGTGTTGCCTCGTCGAGATGAGCGACCGGTCGCCCTATTCGATAGTGGTGTTCTATCGATTTGCGATGCCTCATCTAAATGAGCGACCTTGATTTTCCGCGGAAGGCGTTTCAATCGGTCCAAGTAGGACTGTTTTAATAACCATTACTTTGTTTATTTCACGGACAGGGGTGTGCAATCGTTCGTGCGGAATTTAATAATAACGTGCGGCTGCTGACCACTAAAAAACCGTGAGCCTCTCGTTTGAGCAAGTTAAGAAACGTGCCATATGAAAGAGTGAGTTGAGTTTGCGCAAATACTGGAGAAAGTGTTTGGGATCAGGGCCTGGTTACGGGTTGTTTAATGCAGCCATTTGCTGTTAGTTTGGTTTCAATGCGACGTGGGCTCGCAAGGCAACGCCATATGAAATGATGTGCTATGGGGATGAACAAGCGCGATCAGAGATTCCCAGATAGCAGATGCAGATAGCAGATAGAGGCTTTGTTTTGGCAGATGTCTGTCAATTTATGACACCTCTTTTAATGACCGGGATCATTTTCTAAACATCCCCACCAGTGCATTTCTTATTATCATGTTCAGGCATTTTACAATGCAGTCGATTCAAATTCTTGAGTGAAAAGGGTGGAGGGAACATTTTGACAGCTCAATCAGAGGTGGCGATTTTTTTCCATTTTGCAATGAGAATGCCTCTCTACATAGTAGGCCTATTTTCTGATCGATGTTACAATGTTCGAGGCTGCGTGTGTGAGCGATTACGGTTAGGCAACAAAGTAGCAAATGTTCGAGGCCACGCTATTTCGCACATTTTCCAAATTGAGAATATGTAGTATGCCTGATATAATTACGGGTAGGCTACAAAAAGCGCTGCTGGGTTGGAGAACCAAGTTAAGTCTGAGTCACTACACAGGTGTATGATCTGCTGGATGATCCACGCTATTTCATACAGATTGAGTCACTAAAGTTGACTGTCTCAGGGGATCCTATCGTAAACTGCGGTCTCACAATTCGATGGGCAATCACCCGCGAAAACCGCCGCGAGGGTGTGCGCATGCGTGCGCCTGCTCAGTAGCGAAAAGAATCACATCTCGACGGGTCGCTCATATCGACAGGACACCGGCTCTGGGCGGCTCGCTCTGCATGTGGTCGTGCAACTGAATCAAGTCAAGATGACAACGAGGCACCAACACAGGGGTGGAGCTATAGGGAGGGCCAGCAGGGCATGTACCCCCAGGGCCCAGGGCACTCTTGTATTGGTGGTGGGAGCCCTATTGTGACCTGGGCATGCCGTATGGGGGCCCTGTAACTCTCTTACCCTGGGGCCCTATGTGCAATTGTTCCGCCACTGCATCAACATCAAACACACTGACATACTGTACACAGGAGGAGGAGAGGATGTTTAGCCCGCTGGGCTGGTTCACCCCATTCCCCCACCCTCCGTGACAAAACCACAGTTGAGTGTAACCCCATAAAGAGCTTCAAAAGAGTTCTTGTTTTTTTTTCAAGGGTGAAAGGTGTTCGTTTTCAGATCAACATGCGGTGGCTTGCGTCTCTATGACTTGCCAACTAAGGCGAGGCATTGTGCATGGAATAAATCGAACATGGTGGTGGTGGTGGTGTTGGTGGTGGTGTGTGTGTATGTGTTTGTGTGTTGGGGGTGTGGGGAGGGGTCTATATTTACTACATGGGAAAAACATGTGGCTGGCTGCCATAGTTGTTGCTGTGTTATCCAGGCGAGAGGAGTGAACAAGTTTTGCAACCCTCCGTCCTCTCTCTCTCTCTCTCTCTCTCCCTCTTTCTTTCTCTCTCTCTCCCTCTTTATTTCTCCCTCCTCTCCCTCCCTCTCGCTCTCCCTCTCTCTCTTTCTTTCTCTCTCTCTCTCTCTCTCCATCCCCTCTCATTGCTCCCTCTCTCTCTCTCTCCCTCCCTCCCTCCCTCCATCCCCTCTCATTGCTCCCCCCTCCCTCTCTCTCCCTCCCCCTCTCTCTAT
This sequence comes from Engraulis encrasicolus, assembly GCF_034702125.1. Taxonomy (NCBI): domain Eukaryota; kingdom Metazoa; phylum Chordata; class Actinopteri; order Clupeiformes; family Engraulidae; genus Engraulis; species Engraulis encrasicolus. The sequence goes on from NC_085876.1 coordinate 39,918,439, forward strand.
CCTACTATCACCCAACAGAGGAATGTCAAGACTCCATTGCACTCTGTGCCCTTCAGTCGGGCGGCACATAAACACCAACCCCCCCCCCCACGGACTGAGAGTCGCGTCGCTCGCTTGCTGTACTGTCGACAGAGAGAGTCTGTAACTCACACAGCGAGAGACTGTTGTGTACAATACGTAGGCCCAAGTAGGGGTGGGCGATATGGCAAAAAAGTTGTATCACGATATTTTAACATGAAATCACGATTTCGATTTTTTATCACGATCTTCCATCCAAAAAATAAAAACAACAAAAAACAACTTTCATAGACTTGCAATTTGTAATTTGCAGTCAATAAAATGTTAACACATTGATGACACTCTCATAAAGTGTACAACTGGAATACAATAATGTAAAGAATAAAGTGAAGACAACAAAAAAAGTGAGAAAACGTCACTCTGATACTGATAATAAACATCCTCACTGCAAGACGATCTATACGATTTCTCCACTTTGGCAGATTCGAGACGATCTTTTACTCAATATCGCGATTCACGATATAATATCGTCATATCGCCCACCCCTAGGCCCAAGTGTGCTGCAGTTTCCCCATCTGTTACAGTGAAGGTGGACCGTGTACTGTAGGATGGTGGTCAGAGGTAGGTATTGCAACCATCTACTAAAAATTGGATCTTGTCATGAATATTATTCACTAATGAACTGATATTTACTTGCATCGCCAAACTACAGTAAGTATTGTGGCTAAATTTCAAAATGGCAGACAGTAGAGAAGTTATCCCTTTTCATGTATGAAAAGTGCAAATTTCCCAGCCATAATGAACACTTAGAGCTTGAAGGTGGTGGTAAGTATTTGTAAAAAAGGGAACATTTGTGAATGGGCAGCCTGAATTCTGGAAAGAAGCTGCTAAAACTAGACTGCCTGTGCAGTCGCCTTCGACTGCTTAAGGTATATCCCCGAAACGCGACGCTTCCAGTCCCCCATCATTCCTACCACTCCCGTCCACCATTTCGTAAACGTATATGATACATACAGACGTGACATGACGTGCATAGGCTTAAAACCAAACAACTATTGTGAAAATGAAGCAAAAAATGGGGCAAATGGTAATACTGTTTTAATGGTTCAGTGGATCTACCACATTAGGTACAGTGTAATAACCAGTGCAACAACATTTAATGCCATGTAGTACCAGTGTAACACCATGTACCAATCTTGTACTTCAAGAAAGGGTGAACCTTTAAAATAAAGAGTTACAGGGCAAATCAATCCACCCAGTCAGAAGTTATGTGCCAAATGAAGGTTCCGCCATTTTGAAATTATTGGCTTCCAAAATCTAATCAGTTCATGAATCTACCCTAGAACATTGAAACACCAAATCTGGGACAAATCCATCCAACTGGTCAGAAGTTATGGGCCAAACCAAAATTCAGCCATCTTGAATTCAGCCATCTTGAAAGTGTTGGCCTCCAAACTCGAATAAGTTCATGAACCTACCCTAGAGCATTAACACACCAAATCTGGGAGAAATCCATCCACCCAGTCAGAAGTTATGGGCCAAACAAAAATTCGCCCATCTTGAATTCAGCCATCTTGAAAGTGTTGACCTCCAAACTCGAATCAGTTCATGAACCTGCCCTAGAGCATTCACCCAAAAAATCTGTGACAAATCCAAACATCCGTTCAAAAGTTATCGCGTTAACACGAAAGACCTTACGCGGCGGCAGCGGAGGCGCACGCAAAACCATTACATCCCCGACGCTCCGCGTTTCGGGGATATAAATATTACACGGTGCACTTTTAAGACAGTGACTCCCAACCATGGGATTGTGTGCAAATACTGTCGGGGTGTACTAAACGGGGTATGCAAAAAAAGTGTGCAGTTCAGTCATATTCGGATAGAGGCAGGGATATAGTAATTAGGGCGTGTGAGTTATAGTATGCTCATGTTATGACAAAAACAGCTTAGGAATTGGGAAACACTATGGTCCCCATTATTAAATTGGTGTTACCAGAATGGCAATGACCAAGTCGTAATGTATTACTAAAGACTCTGTATTACTTAATGTATAATGTATTACTAAAGACTCTGTATTACTTAATGTATAATGTATTACTAAAGACTCTGCATTACTTAGTGTATAATGTATTACTGAAGACTCTGTATTACTTAATGTATAATGTATTACTAAAGGCTCTGTGTATTGTTGCAGTAGTGTAGTAGTATGGTAGTAAAGCTGTTTCAACGACGTACAGTGCTCCACTGGTGTGACAGTGCACATTTTGAGGCCACATGAGCAGAATGGAAAGTGACTGTGTCTAAGCACTGGTCGGAGTATTGGTGATAGTTGTATATTCCACATGAAAAAGTGGCAATTTGGTATTAGAAAACCTCTGTGGGTTTTCGAAACTTCTGTGGGGTTTGAAAAAAAAAAAAACGTCTGGTATGGATAAACTTCCATTCATTGACTGGCGCAAGTCCCTCTGGGGAAAGCCGCCCGTCAGTAGAATTGCAGTATATTTACTTACCGTTACTAAGATTGTACAAACACATAGAGCCTCTCACAGATCGTGCTCATTAAGCTTCACAGAGAACGACAAACAAATTCTTCAGAGACCCCGAAAGAAAAACCCCAAAAGAGCGCTGGACTGTGAGCCATTACATCATAGTTTCCAGTCGTGCAAAAGTAAAAAAAAAAAAAAAAAAGTTACCATGTCTTGCTCTCAGCCCACTTTTTTTTCATTGGGCAGGATTTATTTTCCTAGTCAAACGAAAAAGGCCAGACACACCGGGCACAGTGCATAGCTGTGGTACAGACGGACATTCAGCTAGACATTTGGGTGCACAGGATGACTCTATCCCTTCAAGTTCTCCCCTCCTGTTTTCATGGCACAAGCGTTTGGTCTACCAGACAAACGGACAGACAGACAGACAGACAGACAGCAAGTTATGCCATCAAGTTCTCCCCTCATTTTCTAATGGCACGAGCGGTCAGTCCACCAGACAGACAGACAGACAGACAGACAGACAGACAGACAGACAGACAGACAGTAAATTATGCCATCAAACAAGCGCCTGTTGAATTAATAGCTCCCTTCAATTACCTTACAGGCGGAAAAGATGCAAATAGAGGAAATGCTCAAGTAGTGCCCGATTCGGGTTCAGAGTCATCCCAGGACAGTATTGCATCAGAAAGGCAAAATAACGAATGTGTTATGAAACTAAGAAAAAACATTTAAAAAAAACTCTTCACTCTATGCTTTCATTCCTGACACAATGTCTTTTTAAAAATCCCAAAATTTACACAAGATACTGTATATTGCTACATGATTAAAAGTGATGTTCATTGCTCCAAATGTAGCCATTCTTGGTCAGTTATTGTATGAACTGTAAACTTTGCATGGAAAGGAGAAGTCTAGAATAGAGCAAGAGCAGAGGGGATGAAAGAAGAGGATATTAGAAGAGGAACATAGAGGAGAGGAAATGAAGTGGGAGAAGAGAGGTGAAGAGAGGAGAGGAGTGGAGAGGAGAGGAGTGGAGAGGAGAGGTGTGGAGAGTAAAGAAGAGGGGGAGAAGATAGGTGAAGAGAGAAGAGTAGAGGAGAGGAGATTAGAGGAGAGCAGCATAGAGGAGAGGAAAGGAGAGGGGAGAAGAGAGGTGAAAGCAGGAGAGGAGAGGAAAGGAGAGGGGAGAAGAGAGGTAAAAGCAGGAGAGGAGAGGAGAGGAGAGGAGAGGAGAGGAGAGGAGAGGAGAGGAGAGGAGAAGAGAGGAGAAGAGAAGAGAGGAGAGGAGAGGAGAGGAGAGGAGAGGAGAGGAGAGGAAATGAGAGGAGAGGAGAGGAGAGGAGAGGAAAGGAAAGGAGAGAAGAGAGGTGAAAGCAGGAGAGGAGCAGTGGGGAAGAGGAGAGGAGAGGAGAGGAGAGGAGAGGAGAGCAGAATAGAGGAGAGGAGAGGAGAGGAGAGGAGAGGAGAGGAGAGGAGAGCAGAATAGAGGAGAGCAGAATAGAGGAGAGCAGAATAGAGGAGAGGAAAGGAAAGGGGAGAAGAGAGGTGAAAGCAGGGGAGGAGAGGAGAGGAGAGGAGAGGAGAGGAGAGGAGAGGAGAGGAGAGGAGGAGAGGAGAGTAGAGGAGAGGAGAGGAGAGGAGAGGAGGGGAGAGGAGAGGAGAGGAGGGGATAGGAGAGGAGGGGAGAGGAGAGGAGAGGAGAGGAGAGGAGAGGAGAGGAGAGGAGAGGAGAAGGGTGTGGTGCTGACAGTGGGGTGCTGCTGCTGGTAAGACTTCTGACTGGCCGAGAGAAATCTTATAACAGTTATTCTGTGGAAGAGTACAGAGAGAGAGAGAGAGCGAGAGAGAGGGAGGGAGAGGGTGGAAGAGAAAGTAAGACCGCTCTGTAATCTTTGGTGGTTAACAGAAGAAAGTGGGTGCCTCCTGCCTCTTTGGAGAGAGAGCGAGAGAGAGAGAGAGAGAGAGAGAGAGAGAGAGAGAGAGAGAGAGAGAGAGAGAGAGAGAGAGAGAGAGAGAGAGAGAGAGAGAGAAGTCTGCCGAGTCTCTTGCCAGAAACGTGTGCGGTCAGGCAGGCCAGGCAGGCCTTGCCTGCGTACGTATGTCCATGGCCTGGCCCAGCAACACGCATGCATGATGTCAGAGCAGTGGAGGCAGCAGCAGCAGCAGCACTACTGGGAATGCTCCGGAACAAAAGCCTGCTTGTGCTGCTCGTTCGACCGGAAGCTGCGGTGGCCATGGCGATGGTGATGATGGTGTGGTGTGGTGTGGTGTGGTGTGGTGTGGAGGCTACACAGCCCCAGAACAAGTTTTAAAAAAAAAAAGTTAAAAAAATAGTTTAAAAAGAAAAACATTGAAAAGCCACATATGTACTGCACAGTTGTCAGTGTTCAGCAAGTTTTTTTTCTTTCCTTTTTTAAAAAAACATACCAATTCCTTTTGACTTGCGATGTTACACATGTTAACATAACACACGGAGAGTGATTCTGACTTTGTCATTGCGGTTGGTCGATGCCTCGATGCCCAAACCCCATCGCCCACCCACCCCCCTTCTCCCTTTTTCACCTCCGTGTGCGGCCAGTGTCTCACTCAAAAGCGTGAAATGACACTGATTTGGTCGTCTACAACCCCCCTTTTGGGCTGACTGAAACACTCACTGCGAAGTCTAAAAAGCTCCTGTGCTGGCTCCCCAAATCGAAATAGTGTAAATGTGCGTGAGTCAGTTTTCAAAGCGGAAACCACTGAGTCAGAGGCGTCTGGCAGGGTGGACAGAGGCGTCAGCAAAGGCGAGCTGCGGCTGGAGTGAAGAAATACCTGTGCTGCTGCCGGACACTGGACACTGGCAATGTGAAAACAGACGCAGGGTCAGAGACGGAGACAGGAAAGGAGAGGGAGAGAGACGGAGAGAGAGACTGAGAATGAGAGAGAGAGAGAGAGAGAGAGAGAGAGAGAGAGAGAGAGAGAGAGAGAGAGAGAGAGAGAGAGAGAGAGAGAGAGAATGAGTGAGAGAGGGGGGGATAGAGAGAGGCGGTGGGCCAAGGTGAAAACAGATGCAGAGATGGAGACAGAGAGAGAGAGAGAGAGAGAGAGAGAGAGAGAGAGAGAGAGAGAGAGAGAGAGAGAAAAAAACGAGAGCGAATAAATATAGACTGTAGAAAAAAGGATTGTGAATTAGATGGGTTTTCAGTAAGTCTCTCTCCAGTGCTGCTGGCAGACGGCCATGTAGTTGAAAAGTCAGAACACAGAGGTGGTGCTGTGAAAGTAGTTAGCTTTGCATGCTAACTCATGCAAGAGTTAGACACGTCGTCTCCTCAGAGTGGATACAGACAAAATATCTTTAAGGGTGTGGTGCTCCTCAAAGGTAACATTCTAATGGCAAGTAGCAGGGCCTAACACATTTTCAAGACAGCCCAAGAGCTCTTCTGGAACATTCTAGAAAGTGATGAATATGAATACCAAACTAAGATTTAAGGTTTTTTTTTCTGAATATCCATGAGGACTTACTTGTGTCATCATGTAATGGTGTATTGGATGTCAATACGACATTATACACAATATACGTAAGACTTTACAACAGAATTATTTTCTGATTAAACCGGTCATCTTTCGTTGACAAAAAAAAAAACGCCATTCCAGAACAATGCGCTTAAGAATGTTAGCCATAACAACAGTCGTAAAGTAGCCAAAAACTGACAGGTGATTGACATGTCAAGGATGGCGAAAACAATAACCCAAGAAAAAAAGGTATAGGCTGCAAAATTCCGGATTCATGCTCAAACTCAACGAAACTTCAACAAAACGGTCATTTCGTCAGCCATTATCCCTGGCATGAAAGAGGATGATGAACTGCATGTCCATTGCCATTCATTGGAATCAATAGCTTCCTTACCATGCTTTGAAACTCTTGTCGAAAAATAACTTAGTGGCCTCCTCTCAGACTAAGTTTTGTATGTATATAAATAAGAAATGACTGCATGGATCAAACAAAAACAACATTTTGGCAGACCCACCCCGGTACCACAAAGACACAAGCCCAAAGGCCAAAACACAAAATGCGTAAGAGGTATCACAGACAACAACGAAAACAAACACAAACCAATACAAATGAGGTTCTCCAAGGGTTTTGGTTAAGATAGGGGAGTGGCGGGCGTACACCAATGACTGGTCAGTGGGTACATGCCACATATTCTGACTGGTTTAGGGACCACAAGCGCTTCAGACACTCACAAAGATTACAGCAAAAACAACAGCAAATAGCCAAGATCCCCCCTTAAACATGCCGGTACCATAACAACTAAACAAAGCAACGCTAAACACTAACTACAAGATGGATACATCACATGACATGGTCTCTGTGATAAAAAATATGGATGGCAACACAACAAAACCACGGCAACCTTGGACAGAACTGCCATTACTAAAGACTGAAAAACATGGCTGGAGAATCACACTTCCTTTAGGCTGAAAGCAACTGGTAGCTGAATAAGTGTACTATCAATTTGAGTAAAATTGAGCAAAAAATGAAAAACACAAAGGTGTCCGTCAAACAAAACCCACCGTCTGTCCATTAAGGGCTATCTGCAAGACTGGAGGAAATGCATTTTGAAGTGTTTTGGAAAGTAGAACCACAATAGACAAGACAGTTTAGTCAGTTCAGCTGGACTTCTGCTTGGAGCTTGGAGGAAGTTTCGATCCTTAGGTAAGGAACCTCATTAGTATAATATTATTATTATTATTATATTATCCGATCTGTACATCTGATGTGGGAACTATGAGTTCATCTCTCCAACGTCTTTCAAACTCAAAAAAGAAGTCAAACTGCTTACAACTTCATTTCCCATGTCTACAATGATCTGGATGAATGAGAATCTTCGTTGGCATTGGAATAAAATAATTACACACTCTCCCGGCACCAAGGTTGTGTTCGGACTGTACCTGCACGACTGGCTTTGACTGTCCATCAATAGTCAAGATTTGATCACTTCCAATCACTTCCATACCTATTGCAAATAGCTCCTGCCATGCCTCCCTACAAGGGTGTACAACCAAGTGGGTTATATCAAATGAATCAGGAGAAATCAGGCTTTCACACAGATAGTGACATCATGCCATTTGACCAATCAGCAGTGGCCTGCAGCAGCCTGTCGAACTTCCTTTTTCTCTCGGAACTCGTGATTTGTGTGCCCTATAG
>NC_085876.1:39931130-39936130 GCF_034702125.1 Engraulis encrasicolus
CACACACACACACACACACACACACACACACACACACACACTGTGACGCACACACACACACACACACACACACACACACACACACACACACACACACACACAACAATAAAAGCAACAACAACAACAACACTGAAACACACACACAGCGCTAAAAAAAGATGATCAAGTCGTTGAGCCAAATGTATCCTTACATCAACAGGCACTTGCAAACACACTGTCACACACTTTCATTCGCAGCCTGTTACTAGGCTAATAGAGTGACTGTACTCCGTGACACTACATACGGCCTTAGGAGTTATTGCAAGGGACACAGCACACACAGGGACAGAATACTGCACAGGTCTACTGGGCCCAGGTGCAAGGGCCCAAGAGTCAAGGGGGCCCTGAAGGCCAAGCCTCTATATTTCCATTCTTATATTGCATTAAAATCGTAGTTTTAGTAGAGTATAGTAAGTAGAGTAGAGTAGAGTAACATGTATTAATCCCGAAGGAAATTTTAGGTGTCTAGTAGCATACATACAAAAAAATAGATTATTTCACATTAAACATTCAGATATAGAAAGTCTCTCATTGCAATAGCTGTTACTGATTGTTGGAGGAGGGATGGAAGGAGGATGGAAGGGGGGAACTAAATTTTCAAATTTTCTCAGGTAACGAGCAACCCTCCGTATCTCCAACAACAGAGACCCTGAATCCTGAAACACCAATTGAGGGGGGACCTGTCTCCTTCCTTGTCTGGCCAGGGGCCCATGGACTCATCATCCATCCCTGCATTGCACTGCACACACAGCGACACTCTGCAGCACGAACTGTCCCATCATAATAGTAGACACTTACTATGTAAAGTCCATGCAGGCGACAGCAGCCACTCCCTGGTCGTAATGCCTAATGTCAGTTTGGGGTTAAGGCTATTGTAACGAAAAATAAAACCGTGGCGCAAAGTCTCTTTTCCAAAAACAATGAGTTTGTAGGCATATGCATGGTTAAAAGACACCATTCTGCAAAACCAAAGTGGGTTCAGCTCATAAACAATGCAATTCTATAAGCCACAACTAGTTTGCACTATTTTTATTCGCTGTGGTTCTAGATTTATTTATTTACTTGTACTATGAAGTTTGTGAAGTTGGGTTGTCAGAGGCACAGGGGAAGGGTGCTATGGCTGACACAAGCCCCTCATATAAATTAACAGGGATGGGGGCCACCAATAGGACTGTCAGCAAAATGATAAACTAACATGAATCACAGTAAGACTCTTTCAAGGTGAACTGCACTGGCCCTCGCCATGGCCATGGGACATCGTCTTCCCCTGTTGAGTTTTCGTCCAAATAAAAGACCAGATGGTCTCTCAGACTGTATATTGCTCTTTGCCAACTGTTTAAAACTTGTGACCGTGACGCTCAATCAGCTTGAGGTTGTTGAATGGGAACCCCGCCTACCTACCTCTCATTTTGGGATAAACGACTGGCAACAACTGAACCTGAAGAGGTTCTCACATCTACTGTAAAAGTCAAAAGTAGCCCACACCACGTCAGAGTCGATGACTGCAAAAAATAAATAAATAACCCTAGGCTACATCCACAGTGCTAAGCTACAATGCCAGAATTACGTTGTCCAAAAAAAATAAGAAATTGTGGCGGCATAACAGGTTATGGCATAACGGTTACCTTCTTCGGCAGATTTCATATTGGTGATCTGGCGGCGGATGCTCCTTTGAGATTCCCCCGTGCAGTCGTTGCAAATGCTCAGCAAAAGTTCACTCCAATTTATCCAGACACGATAATATCCTACATCCGTGTAATGACAGCGCTCCAATGTGTTGTTAATTTCACGACGTGCTTTTACTCAGATTTTGAAATGTTAAAAAAAATATATAACTTATTCCAGTAACTTACAGATGACACAACAAATATAGGATAAGAGTTTTCCCGGGTAAAGCAAACCAAAGACACAAACCGTGAAATTCTTTGTCGAAAATAAACTGTTTTATTTTTGGACTCACGGTCGCTCTGGGCTCTGGAGTGACGCACTGCTTGGGAGAGGAGAAGTCTCCTGCTCTTTTAAAGTCGGGAAACACCTCCGGGAGCCCGGGCCGCCCTAGCGAGCAATGACGTGGGAGCGTGTCTGACTGGCTGGCCGACGGAGAAATTGCCGTTGAGGGAATCCAGATGTAGAGGAGGCAGTGGCTTCGGCGGGCGAGCTAGCGGAACTGAGAAACGAGAGAAGGGCAGGCTGGGACTAAGCTCATTTCAGCAAATTTAGATTAAAGGTATTGTTATTATTTGACGAGAAAAACTGTATACATTATATGTCTGGCTAGTTTGCGCGCAGAACTGCTCAGGTTCGTTTTTCGGGTAGCCTATAATGGAATCCATGTGCATTGCAACACAGTGCAGTGGCAGACGTCTTCGTTGAGTTAATTGTTGTCTGGACTGAAGTAATTTGATGGCCAATTATTATGGCCTTGCATAAAAAGTATTTGGCCCCACTATCTGCAAAACTGTGCGCGCAAAGTTCTCTCCACACTTGCAACTGCCACCAACGGCAGATATGGATCAAATAGCAAGCATGCTTTCAGACCCCCCCCCCTCCCAACGCACGCACGCACGCACGCACGCGCACACACTTGGTCGCAGTAAACTTCACCGTGACGACCGTTGCGCCAGGAGCAGTACTCTCGCCCCTAGACCCTCTCCAATGCCGAGGATTCCAAACGCGCTCATTTCACCTGGCAGTGACGACACTCTGGTAATGCTATCCGCTCGTTTCATCACAGACCCGCCTCTGCCCCTCCTCGCTAACGAGTCGCAATGCACTTCTGCTTATGTCTTTGACCTCATGGAAATATCTCACCCCCCCCCTCCAGGCGGAAAGGCCGACCGGGGAACGTGTAGTAGGTACCCCGGTCGCTGTCATGTGAAACCAAGCTGGTGTGCCCACCCTGCCCTCCTATCGTCGCCGACTGCGCTCGGAGACACGCGTAAATAAATAGCCACCAATTGCTGACTGACGTGTGTCTATCACGCATACTCATTTTGTTAGCACGGCGGGAGGTCTTGGCTTGGCTGGTATCACCAATGTCACAAGATCAGTTGGAGTAAACCAGATAGAGTAGGCTCTGCTCACTGTATGCTTATGGTAGTGTGAAAAACGGCCTGACCCTCTGATTTGAGTTAGAATCTTCATCATGCATTAATTGACGCTAATTACTGGTTGATTTGAAGGTGAAGATTAGAACCATGATTTACCCTTCAGATGTAGGCTATAATGGAAAGATGCAAACATTTCATAAGTGCCAAATATTGGTTGGTTCTGTAATGTGGGTTATTTTCTAATCAGCCAACATAGTAAATATAACGTTGTGTAGGCCTATAAATACAAGTCCAATAGTGATGGAAGAAAGATCACAAATTATTTATTTTCACTACAGTGAAATCATCAGACCAATTACAGAATGTCAACATAGACTGGATTTATTACATAGGCTACTATTGCTTTCAGTTTAGGTGCTGCTGCTGATGTATCCTGGGCTGGCCTACCCCAAGAGAGGGTGCACTGTTGCTAATCCATAACAGTGATTTAAGTTCGCTCTAAACCACATCAAGTGTCGTTTTTTTATGACTGAGCCAATAGCAGTGCGTTAAAATGCCCTTGGTGTGGCCTATCACAGGCTGCAATGGTGAAGAACAGTTGTCGATGGTGCATAGCGTACAGGCAGGGCCGCTGACAGCTTTTGCTGGGCCCAGGACAAGGTCATCCGAAAGGCCCCCCTACCCAATACATACAATCTATCTCTCTGGGTCCGGGACAACATACCCCTTTGTCCCCCCTGTCGTCGGGCCTCTGCACAGGGCTTCTGTATACAGCACACTCATTCACCCGGGCCTGTAAATAACTCTCTCTTTCTCTCTCTCTCCCTCACACACACACACACACACACACACACACACACACACACACACACACACACACACACACACACACACACACACACACACACACACACACACACACACACACACACACCCTCACCACAGAGGTGAGAGCGCATATCCGATGCAAAACAAATAAAAACCCTCCAAGCCCCAAACTGATATTAAGAAGTTAATGAATGCTGGCACCCTAAGCAAAGGTGAACGTAACAAATACAACTTTGTCTGGCCCCATTGCCCACTCCAACTAGGGAAGCGTACAAGCAGGGGGGTAGAAAAAGGGGTCAGTTGTTCCGGGCACAGGGAGAGAGAGAGGTGGGGCCCAGAACTGGGTCTGAATTACATTTTAGGTATTGGTTGAGGGGGGGTCTTTTAGATTACTTTGTCCTAGGACTGACCAAAGCTGTCAGCAGCCCTGATTCCAGCCCCATGGCCTGATTTACACTGAAGGGTTTTTATGTGGTGTAGACAGGGGAGTCGTACAGGGGGGTAAAGTGTGACTGAGTCACAGGGTCCCATGTATATAGGGCCGGCCCACAAAGTGTCTGATATATGTGGATATATGGCTGGGGGGGGGGGCATTGGAGCTGATTATACATGGGACACACAATTTGCTGCTACGGCCCTGGGTGTAGATATTTCCTGGAGTGCTGGGCGGGCCTCCATGGGGTTTTAAGCACTCAACATGTCAAACTGAGGATGGGTGTAGCAGACCACGCAATGTGACTAGCAGCTTATGCATGCGGTAGGCTACTGTACTTACTGTACACCTTTTTTTCTCAACACTCTCACTCAATCTTACCTGTGTCCAAGACAAGTCGCACACCCCCAACCCAAACTTCTACAGGTGTATACACACTAAAAAATGATTTAAGTGCTTCATAACAATGATTCTTACTTGAGACATTAATCAATACCTCAATACTTTACATGGGGACCAAAACATTTGGTCTTGATTTGGCCTAATTATAATGTTTGCTAGCAGAATTTTGGTCACAGCCTCAACACAAACAAAATTCTGCACACCATAGATTAAGAACCACTGCAGTAGGCTACTGTACTTATGCATGC